>NC_051176.1:293438222-293690740 GCF_013339695.2 Rhipicephalus sanguineus | reverse complement strand
CCTGGTTCGATTCCGCGCTTCGGAAGCATTTTTCTGAATTAGTTTTCTTTGGGGCTTTTATATAGATATACCTACTTATACATATACGGTGCATGACGGCGGCGACGGCGACGGCGACGGCAAAATCCAGCCGAGACTGTCCATATAATTGCTATCGCAATAAAAAAAGAGTTCGTGTGACTCTTTCGGAGAGTATGGCTTGCCACGTATACGACTATTTTTAAAGAGGCACGTTAACTCTCTTGGTGGGTCAGAGTCGGCGCGCTCTAGGAGAGTACCTTGGCCCTCTTAGGAAGAGTAAAAGGACTCTTATCTGAAGGATCACATTACCACTCCTGAGGGAGTCAGAATACTCTTGCCGGTAGCACTCCTAAGTGGGTCAAATGACACACATCGAAGCGTCAAGCTACTCCAGAACTATTTTAAGGTACTCGATTGACTCATGATCCAGTGTCGCGCGACTACTGTTGGAAATAGTGAAGTATTTATTTTAAGGGAGTCCAATAATACTTGCCGTGGTGCCCAGTGACTGCAAAAAAAAAGAATACTTCAATTTTAGCATTATTTTAATAAATTTGTCAAAATAACACAGCTTTTCAAGTAGAGTGATATAGGAAGCGCGAAAAGATGATCTGCGATTTCGAATTAAGTAGTTGAGGAAGACCGCATTTACATGTTTTTGCTAGTATTATAGCAAACTAAAAAGTGTGACTGTGATTTGCATGGTGTCGTATGCCTACAAAATAAACTGCAGAAATTGGCCTCATGTTTCCATATTTATTCCTTATGGTTATGGATAAACCAAAAAGTATGTAGTGATGGCTGGAGGCATCGGACTTAGGACTTGCTATGTTGTCGCTTCTGTTCAGCGTGAGGAGCCACGAAAAATTGTATCTGAAAAACGGGACGCGATACTGTAATGAGAAAACGGAATTGTAGTGAGAGTTTGCAAAACTGTGCGCAATAAGGGATCTGCACAGACATAATAAAGGCTTACAACAAAACAACGTATTCAAACAGACATGGAAAGGAACAATTTATTTTCCGTTATCGAGCAAAACATAACTTGCAAATAGTAGTTTTTGTAACATGTCACTTGGTAACGAACTTGCAACACGAGAAGATGTGAGCCTTTCTTAAACAACAAACGAAATCGGTTTAGGCTCCTTGCGTTGGTGCCCCTCACCTCTTTTCCTCCGTCCTTTTGTCCAACCAAAAGGAGCTTAGGAGCGAGTGCCTCGTTGACAGGGCGAACGGCGCTGATGACTTTCCCATCACTAGTGGCGAGGCGACAGATCATTGCGGCGCCTTCGTTTCTCCGAGCGTGGCTGTCAACTGAAGTGAAGAGGCGGGAGAAGCAATCAGGGATCCTGGGAATAACCAACATACGCAGACTGGTTATTTGCATTTAAAACAACTCTTGGTGCAACACACCGTAAAACGCGCGCGATCACCGTTTTCCGGCCGCTCTGGAGTTTTCGCATTCTCTTCGCTTCTCAAGTGCGAATGCGCCATAACTCTGCACACATATGGCACGAGCGTTTCGCTTTAAATAATTTCTCAATGAAAACAAACTTTCACGTAAAAGAAGGCGGGAAGCTCGTTCTGCAAGAGGCACAGGCTATGCACGAATGAAGCACGCCCTTCTTTTCTGAGAAATCTCTTGAAAATTTGCTCCCGGAATATGCCTGGCTTTGCGCCGGCATATTCCGACATCCTGCGCGCGCGGACGCCGTCTACGTTGAGACCAGACGTTGCTAGAATCAGTGGCGTAGCCAGAAGGTGGCGCACCGGGCCCGGGCCCCCCCCCCCCCCCCCCCCCCCCATTTTTTTGTCGTGGCATACAGAGCACAAAATGACACTCGACCACATCTGCCCGCCGGCCTCCACTGCAGATCACGGAGGTCCCCCCTCCCCCCGAAAAAAATTTTTGCCTACGCCCCTGGCTAGAATTACCGCACATAGCTCCCACAGTGAACGTACATTCACTCAATTCTGTTACAACGCCGAACGTCATCGCAGATGTAGGCAGACCACGAAAACAGCAAACAGAAACGAGGAGAAAAGAGAGCATGGCGGCGCCAGGGCACAGAGCGCATATGAACGGCGCCGAACGCCAGCCACGTCATATGACGTATACGGCGGCGTCTTCATCACGGAAACCAATCGAAACTCGCTTCACGGGAGTCAAGTGACCCTTGCAGAAATGTAAACTTTCTTTTTCTGCTTCTATACCTTCCAAAAAGGGTCAAATGGATACCCGCAGAGAGTCCCTCTTTTGACTCTTTTTTTCTTATTAGAGTGTAGGAAAACAAACCGACGTCATTCAAGCTTTCGAATTCATGCAGCAGATGGAGGCCATCGTCGATACATACCCTAGAAAACGATGATCGTTGCTAAAGAACGGCATGTTTCAGCCTGGGGTTTTCTGTGCGCCAAGACCCCCCATTGTATAGGGACGAGTCCTACCCGATGGATACGCTTATTCCTGCACACATGTGCAGCCTAGGAGTGGTTGGCTACGATCTTCTACCGCCACGTCACTTTCAATGTGACGTCCTAACTTGGGACATTTAAGACTTCTAGGCGATGCTTGCAGGTGTAACTGAGCGAAACAAAATATTGTGAGCCGTTCCACTCTGTGAAGGTGAACGACCAGCGAAGCTGATTAGCACACGATGCAGAGTTGACACAGAATTCCGAACCATAGCCCTGCATTTAAATCTGAAATGTCTATCCAGCCAGTTCCTTTTGAATTTAGTGTACTTCCGTCTTTTCGCCGCATTCTCCGTTTCGCGGCATGAGTCGTCTTGTATGGTTTACCGCGTGCGCTTGGCGTTTCGAGCACGATCTTGACTTTTGTTTGCCGCCTGTGTGCTCCCTCCTTTATTTTTAGCGGACCGGTGGTGAGTGGTGGAGTTTGCCCAATTTGTGTGGCACGTACGTTTTCTCGTTGACGCACAGGAAGAATACACGGATCCTCAGGACTATTCAACGAAGTTCTTGTCACTGTCGCTGTCAATCTAGCACAGTTTCGCTGTAATGCTAGTAAACAGCCAGACAATGTTAAAATCTCTACAGAGAGACTGTTTATCATGGAATCGAGCGCATATTATCTGAGAAGTGTTGAGTCAAATGTTGACGAGGGAAGTAATTTTATCTTATCGTCGAAGTCCCTTAGTGTAGAACAGCTGATAGGGAAAAGAACAACAAAGAAAAAAATTAGGGCAAATCTATCTTCATTTATCAGAGCGCTCGCTGTTTTCTGAAGTCGTGTAGTTTTGTTTTCAAATACCTTGCGGGCCCGGTATGCTTGCTTTCCTCTTTTCATTCTTGCTCTTCCAGCGCGCTGAGCGTCCGCTCAGTGCGCTAACGCGCCGCCGCCATGTCTGCCCAATGTGGACTTTCCCGCAAGAGGATGCACCCTGGCAAACGATGCCAGGAAAGGATTGCGATGTTCCTCTTGTTTTGCTGCCTGCCTTCCTCTCAAAGGCGGTGCAAGGCTTTACGAATTTCCGGTTAGCTGACAAAAAAAAATAATACGTAAGTACATCAGAAACTTCAACATCCCCCCCATTTCCCCCTTTTTTTTAGCGATGGCGCAATACATCGACGTATGGCATGACATTTACTTTGCTAGTGCTTTGCTTGGCGTTGTTTCCACAATGGTGTCGCGTACCGTGAGCAGAACGAAGCTGCCGGCTCGCGTTCTATTATTTTTCTCAACTAACTTCTTTTTTCCTCGTCCTCCTCATTCTCTCGAAGAAAGGGAGTTCGTCTTTCTTTTTTCCTTTGTTCGTGTTGTGGCCGTCTTTTTCTGCGCAGAGTCTCATAATGCGTGAAACGCCGATGTATTACTCTACATTACGTCGAAAGTGACTTTCAAGCGCAGTGCAGCCCTCGACTCGACCATGTCATTTAGAGGACTGTGTGGGCGTGTCGGTGCGGTTACACCGAGGCTGCAGGGACGTCACAGCGGTGCCACGCGGCGCAAGGCACGCCTGGAAAAACGACAACCCTCGAAACCCGCGCTGCGAATTCTGACCTTCCCGTTAGAAGGGGCAGCGTGTTTACGCTGAGATAATTTAGCCATGGCAACGCGTTTCGCTTTCGTCCATCTTTTTTCTCGCACGGCGTACATATTTCCTCGAATAACGAGTAAAATTACCTCTCCTCTAGACACAACCAAATGAATCCAACAGACAGTTAAGCCAAGGAAAGCATAGGGGGCATAATTTGTTGTTTTTAACTGTGGTGTAGTAATTGTGACATAAGCTGAAATGAATTAAACTGCACGAAAAAATACATTTGCCGTCGGTGGGATCCGAAACCACAACCCTGGAATTACGTCTCCGATGAGCTACGACGGAAGGCAATTCCCCGTCCACCTCGTTGTGCATTATTTCTGTGCGTGTAATCCCTGGGAGTGTGAGCCAGCAGCTACTCGTAGCCAAAGCGGCGAGTGTGGAACACTGTTTTCGCCAGAGCGCGTCACGTGATCTTTGCACGATGTGGCAGCTGACTAATAAACCCTCGCATGTTACCAAAAGGCATTAGGATTTTTTTCGAGGGTTCACTAATTTGTTAGACACAACCAAATGTATTCAACAGACAGCTAAGCCAAGGAAAACATAAGGGGGGTGTGTCCATGTAAGATCGAACACGAGGTCACGGTCACCTTTCCCGATTTTGATGAAATATACTGTAGGCGTAGGCATTAGACCCAGAAAAAATGGTTTCGAAGTTAATTTAGCGAAAAAAAATTGTTCGCCTAATATATATATATATATATATATATATATATATATATATATATATATATATATATATATATATATATATATATATATATATAAATTTTGACCGAAAAAAAAAACACTTTTCTGCCAATTTCGCGATTTCTGAATTTTGAGCGCACTTAGGGAAAAAACGGTGCACTTCTTCGCCGCAATATTTTTTCCTTTATAAGAACAAGTGAAATACAATCTAATGAGTCTATTATTCTGCTTACCTGTCGAAGCACTTTAGAGGAAAAAAATCACAAACATGGCAAATCATACGAAATACCTGTATTTCAGGAATTTATTGCAGCAAACAAATTAGAGGATAACACAAATCCGTACACATTAACTTTGATACTTTCGCTCTCTTTTAAAATAATTTTCGTGGTTTTATCGCGCACCTTTTCACTCCATAATGGTGCTCAAACGTAATTGATTTACCAGAAACGCCGGAGCTTGAAAATATTTTTCTCAAAAAGTCCAGTTTTAATTTTTTTAAATCCCTCTGATTGAAGTCAATGACGTCATCTACCATTCTGCGTAAAAAAAACTTTGCATTATTTTGGTTGCTAACAAGTTATAATGCGTCTCATGTGACCAAGTCAGCCTAGCGGCCTGCAAAATTGCCGGCGGCGTTTTAGTAGTATAACATGGCTTTTTTTTTTTTTGCACTTAACAGCCTTTACCTTTCGCACTGATGCATTCCTTATTTCATTTCTCCTCTGAGCGTTGTTTGGCCCGAAAGCGGAGCTCGTCCGCCATCGAAGCGGCACTCATGTAACGTGAGCGCCTGCAGCATCGAACGGCCGCTGCTGCGGGTTTGTCAAGAGGCTGATCGCAAGACAAAGCTTGCGGAACCATGACACCTGGCTGCGCATTTGTTGTTGTGGAGCTGCGCTTCGTGATTATGTCACGTTTGAAAAACTTATATCCAATTTTCAGCGCACAACGAACGGCGCGGCCGCTATAGGCTGACTTGGTCACATGAGACGTATTATTACTTGTTATCGACCAAAATAATGCAAAGTTTTTTACGCAGAACGGTAGATGACGTCCTGGACTGCAATCACAGGGATTTAAAAAAAAATAAACATGGCATTTTTGAGAAAAATGTTCTCAAACTTCGGCGTTTTTGGTAAAGCACTTACGTTTGAGCACAATTATGGAGTGAAAAAATGTGCGATAAAACCACGTAAATTATTTTAAAAGAGAGAACAAATATCTAAGTCAATGTGTACCGATTTTTATTATCTTCAGTTTAATTTGTTTGCTGCAATAAATTCCTGAAATACAGGTATTTCGTGCGATTTGCCATGTTTGTGATTTTTTTTTCGTCAAAAGTGCTTCGACAGGTAAGAAAAATAATAGACTCACAAGATTTTATTTCACTTGTTCTTCGAAAAGAAAAAATATTGTGACCAAGTAGTGCACCGTTTTTTCCCTAGGTGCGCTCAAAATTCAAAAATCGCGAGATTGGCGGAAAAGTGTTTTTTGCGGTCAAAACTTGTATATGTATATTTTAGGCGAACAATTTTTTTTTACAATATTAACGTCGAAACCATTGTTCTGGGTCTAATGCCTACACCTACAGTAAATTTCATCCAAATCGGGAATGGTGACTGGGACCTCGTGTTCGATCTTATCTGGACACACCAGGGAGACGTTTTTTGTTGTTTTTAACTGTAGTGTAACAGTTATGATTTCAATTGAAACGAATTAAAGTGAAACGAAAACGAAAGAAACGAAAAAATCACTTTTTAAAAGTCATGTTCAGAGGTATTTAAATCAGTTATAGAAAAGCGACATGACAATTACGTAAACAGCATTAAGTGCACAGTTATCGCGTGAGAAGCAAGAAAGTGCGTTCGTAAACGCCATCTATACTGTACAGGCTCTCTTTTAAGTAACTATGAAACAAAGGTGCAACGCGATATTCCTTAGGGTATGGCTTTTTTTTTTTTTTTTTTGCGGGGGTGGGCCTGGTGTATGCGTGTGAGAGGGGGGTGGGGACTGATACATGGAAATTAATGCTACTTTATTAGTCGGTTGATTAATGTGTTGCATAGTAGCGACAGCTCGGCTGAAGAACTTTCATCGATGCCCTGCCGTATATCGTAGCGCACCGTTTCATTTTTGAAAGTGTGCAAACGTGGACAAGTTTGAAGCGAGTGAAAGCCCATAATACGGCGCTGTCGTTTGTGTTGTCTTGTTCTCTTGTGTCCGCGTCTGCGCGCCTTACCTTCTTCTATGATGAATCAACCAGCTCAACTTTATGCCGTTCGGCAGAAAGCATCGATGCCACCTTCCACGATCCATTGCGCACACTCGACGTCCGCCGTGGAGCTTTTACCGGAAGCGGCGACGGCTCCGATTTCATTGGCGAGAGCAAATAAATAAAATGAAATTGCACCCACGCGTGCACATCCGGCCCCCGGAACGAACAATTAAGCGAATGCCGGAATCCTACTCCCGCCCGCGTACTGCTTTATGGAGCGGAAGGCCTCAAAAGGAGCAAGTCCTGCTGCTGGGATAAAACTACGATCTGCTCTACTGTATGGGAGGGTGGCGAAGTTCCGTCGTAGTTGACGGCTTAGAAATTTGGCTTTACAAGCCGTGCACTATAGACTAGAGGCTGAAGATGCGGGGTAGAGGCAGAGAATATCTCGTCTCTCCGCTCTTTAGAGGATGTGGAAAGCTGAAATTTCACATTAGTATAGTTCATATATTAAGCGTACTTGAAAGCTGGAACTACATTTTCTAAACAGAATCAAATAAAGCTCCGTTGCCGCTTAAATATAAGCCAAGAAAAAGCAACCGAACTGACAGGAATGGCGGCCATACGTGCTTCAAGCAGGAGGCACCGGACTACGCCGGGTGTGCGGCGTATTTCGAGGTCGCTTGGTAGAGAGAAATATATTTTGTGGTTTGCTTCTTCAACGAAGTGCAGGCTTTTGCTTGCGACGAAATATGTGCGCGCCAGCGTATCGGTGAGGCCCATGCACGCATGCTGTGTGCATAATTGTGACCCTTTTGGCCAATGCATGTAGAACCATGAGCCGGAATATCGTTACAATTGTAGTTCCATTCGTTTCTTCTTTTTTTTTTTTCTTCGCGCTTCATCCGTTGTGCGACCGAAGCTCTGACTGTGCTTACCTCTGTAATATCTGTGTCACACGTCCACTTTTGATCGCGATCGGGCCTGATCCGGATATAACTTCACGATTGTGATTGGCTCCTTTGAGCGAGTTTCACAAGGGAGCCAGTCACTGTTGAGGAATTTGATCCTGGTCAGGCTCGATCGCGATCAGCAATGCACCGTGTGACACCGGTATAAGATCGGCGGGTAGGAATCTGTGATAATAATATCTGGGGTTTAACGTCCCAAAACCACGATATGATTATGAGGGACGCCATAGTGGAGGGTTCCGGAAATTTCGACCACCAAATCTAGGTACACGGGCCTCAAACATTTTCGCCTCCATTGAAAATGCAGCCGCCGCGGCCGGGATTCGATCCCGCGACCTTCGGGTCAGCAGTCGAGTGCCATAACCACTAGACCACCGTGGCGGGGCGAGGGATCTGTGAGGGAGTAATAGAATATAGTCAAAAGAACCGTTGCAATCATACCTGATAAGTAGCAACTACCTGAAAAGTGTCACGTTGTCAGGTATGGAAGGCTATGAGCAGGATATGCTCAGCTCCAGGAAAGTGTGGTTTGGCCTAAGCAAGTAAGCAACGAGTCGCTCGACAGAAACAAGCATACAGGGCCACCTTTACCCCCCCCCCTTCCTCTCTCACTAGTCCGAAAGAAAAAAGGAGTGGCATGTAGGTTGCTTCCTAATATCAGCTAAATTATTTTTTTATGTATATATACTTCTTTATATACTGGGCCGGTGTTTTCCTGCGTGTGCGCACTCGCTGGAATGTATATTAACAAAATTCGTTGCTGGGGTAGTTGGTTCGTACATATAGCGGGTTTAACGCAGGACACAAGTAGAACACTGACGCGTTTCTCCTGTGTCTCAGTGTTCCCCCTGTGCCCAGCGTTAAACCCGCACTATCCAGTATTTATAAGCTGGAATGTATGTGCGCCTTCGGCGGTGACTATACATGAGCGTGTTTTTAACGCGGTTTGAGTGACAGATATGTCGAGACTTTCTTCTCTAAAGTGTGGCAAGTTTCATGCAATGTGTATCAAACCACTATGTCTGCTCCGGACGTAGTGACTTATTGACGTAACGGAGTTGGTTGGTTCGCTACGTGTGAAGTAAAACTCCGTTTTTCCTAATCGAAGTTACCCGTCGCCCCGACCCTGTACTAAGGGGCACGAAAGCAGAAGCGACCGTAGAATGCCTTACTAGTCGGTGGTGACAGTTTCCCCAGCCCTTGTGGCACGCTACTTTTCCCAAATAGTAATGCCTGTAACGGACAGCGCATCTATCTATCCTTCATTTCCCCTCAAGAACAAAATATGGACGTTTGCCATGTTTTAAACGACGTTCATGCAGGGGCCACGCAGTCACACTCGAGGTTTTATGTAACTTTTTTAGTTTTAAGAGAAGAAAAAAACGTTAAAGATCGCACTCATTTTGACCTTCAACAAGACTTACGTACAATATTTCTTTTCAAGAGGTCCTACAAAAAAAAAAAAAGCTGCCGTTGTTGTCGCTACACAATTGACAAGATTTCAGAAACTGTAGGTGTTAGTTAAGACTCCTGTGAGTAGATTTTGACCTTGGACTCGGGCATTGGACGCGTTAATTGACACAAAGGTTGTTTCTCGGATTTCTAAGAGAGGGGGGAAATGTTACGTTAAGAGTAGGAGTTCGGGGTTTATTTACAGCGCGCTTACATGGCGAGTCCATACAGGACAAAGCTTCTGAGAGATCTTTCACACTTCACTCTTCTCCTTCTTCCGGCACATACGCCACGCAATATTTTTCCCCTCGCAGACGAAGCGCACCGCGCGGTTCATGCAGCGTCTCACTGACTGAAAGGTTTCATGCTGAGCCACATGCGTGAACTCTGTCTTGAAGGAGCGTCTCCCACTAAGTGCGAGGCGTACTATTAGATGCGAAGCAGCTTATGGCGGAGTTCAATCCGGTGGTGGTGGTGTGCGGCGTGACCACCCTTACTGCGCATGCGCATCCTCCTCCCCCTCCTCTCGTCTCCTAATCTCCCCCCCCCCCCTCTCGCGCGCCTCATTCTCTCCTGCGCAACGCCGCAATGAGCGCCAGCGCAATCGCTTCCCCTCCCCCTTTCTCTCCTCTCCTACGCTCCCCCCCCCCCCTCTCGCGCGCCTGTCGACCGCGTTCCCCGCTCGCCCTGTGAGAATTAACGGCCACGCTAGATGGAAGACACCACGCGCGTAGCGTTCCTCTTCGCGTTCCTCTTCGTGTTCCACGACGCTTTGAATGGATGGATGCAGTTTACGGCGCGGGACTTCGCCCCAGCTTAAGAACCTGGCGAGCCAGCTCCTAAAAAAAATTACACCACCTCCCACCCGCTCAAGCGAACCATCTCCCCACTGCTTCGCATCCACATATGGTTCCCTTTAGTGGGAGATGGTGTAATTTTTCGATAGTCCACTGCACCCAGGAGGTCAAGGATAACGAATGGCCGATATAGTGGGCGAGCAGTTTTTGGCACAAGCCAAGTTTGCGCAAGGGCTTCCGTATCCACACAAGGACTCCCTTATCATAGGTGGCGTTCCAGTGCTTGCTGTCGTAACAGGCATTTGACCTGTATTGCGGCGCTATTGTATGCAGGCGAGCAAGATGGTGAGCTTCTCCAGCGAGTCAGATAGTTTCGGCTAAAGAAGGTTCGTCATGATCAGAAAAGGAATAGATGGTATCCATTGTATAACGTGGAGGCCAGTAGCGTAGCCAGAGGGGGAGCTTGGGGTTTAAAGGGGCCCTCTAACACTCTTCAACCCCCCATTTTTTACTCGTGGATTGCGTAGACTGAAGTACGGACGAACTAGTGCAGCAAGAACGGCAGCGATAGCGGCACGCAGTACGAAGTTATTCAATTTAGAAAATTCAAAATACAAGAAAAAAATGCCTGCCCTCAACTCGATTTTCGCGGGGTCACGTGACCACATTTCACTCTCTGCTGTGACGTCGGATGGCGCTCCAATGAAATGGGCTGAAAGCTCTTACGTAGGGGAAGCTCGCACACCATAGTTGCTTCTCCTTTCCAACGTATTGTTGACGTCGTTGCCATAGTAACAAACGTGGTTCCTCCTGACTTGTCAGAACTTGAGCGGGCGCTACTGCTTCGTAGCGAGGCTGGGGAGGCTTTCTCTGTTGTTCCTTACAACGACATTCCGTGTCATTCCCTCCTCTCATTCTGAGAAGGGAATTTGTGGAGCGGCATGGGCGGTTAAACACGGTCGCCCCTACGCGGGTTGTTCGGTGAGTAGCCCGACGAGTTACAAGTGTGCAGCGACAACAATTCAACGAAGAGGATTACTTGCACCGCTTCAACAACAATCATGAGCCTACCGCACATGCGGAAAGAGGCAGCTCGCAAACGTACAGACGCAAAAAGAAGGAAGAGGGGCAAGCGTTTCATATGGACATCCGACCGGCGCAGGCAAAAAAAAAAAAAAGAAAGCCAGAGCAACCAGAGGCGAAATGGCAACCGGCGCCTCTGTCGTACTTTGTGGTTGTAGTGATATTTTCTGTTGCGACGGCGGCTATTTGGAGTTCATTGAAAAAGCACAGAAAAGAAAAACGAAACACAATAGTAATCTCAACTTTGATGCAACGCCGTTATTACTTCTAACGTTACATTTATCCAATCATAGGCCAGCGCCCATCTTCGTCATTTCCGCCCGCAATAGTTCTGGCAAGCGCCACTACGCGCTGATGCGGTCAGCAGCGATGTAGCGACTTCAACGCGTGATTAAAATACTAAATAATTTGATATCGGTGCTTAAACTTATGCTAAAATTATCCCCAGCCATCAGTCTACGCAACCCGCAAGTAAAAAATGGAGGGTTGAATAGTGTTGGAGGGCCCCTTTAAAGTACACCCACCCACAACCCCAAAATTTTTGCAGTGTGTATGTATATATACATACGTCAACATATACAAACGCACACGAACATACATCAGTGGCGTAGCCGGGGAGTAGCACACCGGGCCGTGCCCCCCTCCCCCCGAATTTTTTTTTGTTTTTTTTTTTTTGCCATGACATACAGAGCACGAAATGACATTCGACCACATCTGCCTGCCCGTCCCTCACTTCGCACTCATTTCGGCCTTCAACCAGACTTACGTACAAGATTTCTTTTCAAAAGGTCCTACAAAAAAAAGAAAAGCTGCCGTTGTCGCTACACAATTGACAAGATTTCAGAAACTCGATTTGCTCAATAAACCTCAGTTGAAAGTTGAGCGCCTGTCCTGTGTGCCTCTTGTCTATGTCCCTGTTCCATAGCGCTCGTTTGTTCAGCATCAAATATGAACCGACTTGCCCAAACACAAGTCTTGCTAAGCCTCACTTCAGATCAAGGAGGTGCTCCCCCCCCCCCCCCCAAAAAAAAAAAGAAAATTCTGCCTACGCCTTTGACATACGTACATAAAAGGGTGTCGACCCCCCCCCTCCTCCCCCCGAATTGAATTTCTGGCTACGTCAATGGTGGCGGCCGAATGTAATGGAGAAAAAAAGGGTTGCAGCCGGTGGTCCCGTGTGAGTATTAAAGGCGAACGTAATGAACAGCGAGACGTCGTCCAGGTTATTTGGTTGCACGCAACGTACATAGAAAGCGTGTTCACCAAAGTCCGATTTCTGTGCTCAATGACGCCAATTCGTCTGCGAGTGGTGATGTGTCGAGTGTCTTAATTTCGAGCCATACATACGGAGGTGTTCCTCAACAATATCTGCCAATATGTGGTTACGTGCCATGTCGTAGGAAGATCATCATCGACGCATGCTCTCGTGGCGCGCGGCGCCTGCAACGTAGAAGAAGAAGAAGAAGAACGAAACGGTTTGCGCGGACGATGGATCGTTCCAAAGGCCGTAATCGTCACTACGATGACCAGCTGTATAAAGCCACTCCTGCGACAAAGAGTATGCCGCCGTTCCGACCCACCTGCCGCTACAACCGCGGTGCCCTACCGCCTCTAGGAGACTACGGAAAGTTCCTGGAAGAGCACATGCGGTTATACGACGGCGCCCGAAAGACTCACGAAGCCGTCGTGGCGTCGACACTAGAAGCAGCGACGAAACGGCATCGCGGTTGCTTAGAAGACCACAACCGCGCCTCGTGGCTGGGCTCTCGATGTGTCTCGAACACGGGGTTCGAAACCGCCGTTCGCAAAACCCTCTCGGGCAGAATTGTGGCCGTCCTGAGGCGTCGTCGCGTCGCCACGACGAATACACGACGAGTCTGCAATGGTTCTGTCGTTAAGCCATGGGAAGGCGACGCGCTACTTCTTTCCGAGGCGATAACGATGTCCTCTGAGCTCCAAGAGTTCATCCCTGGTGACGTAACGATAACTGAAGAAAATCTCCAGATGCGAAGCGCGGCAACGTCCACTTCTGACGTTAACATCGAAAATGTGTCACTCAAGACCAAGACATTGCGTCGGCAAGTTCAGGAACAGGAGCCCGGTGCCGCTGGACCGAAACGGTTCGCTAAGATGATGCATGGTTCCAAAGGCCGTGATCGTCACTACGATGACCAGCTGGATAAAGCCACTCCTGCAACAAAGAGCATGCTGCCGTTCCGACCCACCTGCTGCTACAACCGCGGTGCTCTACTGCCTCTGGGAGATTACGGAAAGTTCCTGGAAGAGCACAAGCGGTTCTACGACGGCGCCCGAAAGACTCGCGAAGCCGTTGTGGCGTCGACACAAGAGGCAGCGACGAAACGACATCGCGGTTGCTTAGAAGGCCACAACCGCGCCCCTTGGATGGGCCCTCGATGGGTCTCGAGCACGGGGTTAGAACCCACCGTTCCCAAAGCCATCTCAAACAGAAAGGTGGCCGTCGTGAGATACCCAGGAGATCACGAAAAGTTCCTGGAAGAGCACAAGCGGTTCTACGACGGCGCCCGAAAGACTGGCGAAGCCGTCGTGGCGTCGTCACAAGAGGCAGCGACGAAACGACATCGCGGTTGCTTAGATGGCCACAACCGCGCCCCGTGGATGGGCCCTCGATGGGTCTCGAGCACGGGGTTCAAACCCACCGTTCGCAAAACCATTTCGGACAGAAAGGTGGCTGTCGTGAGGCT
The DNA here is from genome assembly GCF_013339695.2 of Rhipicephalus sanguineus. Classification (NCBI taxonomy): domain Eukaryota; kingdom Metazoa; phylum Arthropoda; class Arachnida; order Ixodida; family Ixodidae; genus Rhipicephalus; species Rhipicephalus sanguineus. The sequence goes on along the minus strand of NC_051176.1, from coordinate 293,676,718 downwards.
TCCAGGAGATTACGAAGAGTTCCTGGAAGAGCACAGGCGGTTCTACGACGGCGCTAGCAAGATCCACGAAGCCGTCGTGGCGTCGACAGCACACGCAGCAACGAACCGACGTCGCAGTTGCTTAGAAGATCACAGCTCCCCCTCATGACTGGACCTTCGATGGGCCTCAAGCACTGCGCCGTCACTATGACATGTGCACGATGCGTCGCCTAATCTCGAAATACTAGATGAAGATTGTTCCAAAACGCACGATAGCGCGCCCTCGAAATAAAGAATTGGTTGTTAATTGGTTCATCTTATTGGACGACTATATCGACGTTGATCAGTACCGCAGCTACAGATGCAACTTGTACTTTTGTCTTGCGTACAGGTACGCTAACAGAAACGCTTTTGTCTATTAAACTTCGTACCTTCCCGACAGCCTCACTTTCTACCAGGGGCGTAGCCAGAAATTTTTTTCGTGGGGGGGGGGGGGGGGGGGGTAACCATACTTTATGTATGTTCGTGCGTGCGTTTGTATGTGTGCGTGTATATACACATGCGAAATGGAAAATTTCGGGGGGGTTTGAACCCCCCAACCCTCCCCCATTGGCTACGCCCCTGCTTTCTACCTTCTGGCCACTCTTTCAAGGAGCTCTGCACATTTTTTAACCATTTGTTCCCCTCTCATTTGTACATATATCGTGAAGTACAACTGCGGACTCCCCTTTGCCATGCCCTCCATCTGTCTCCAATAGAAGACACCCCTAACCCCTACTTCCTTTCTTTTTATCCCCCCCCCTTTTTTTTTTTTCTTTGCGCACAAGCTTACTGTTCTCCGTCTCCACCTTCGAGGTTGGGGTAGAGTGAGCAAGGTGTACAGAAACACGCCGCTGTGAGAAGGTAGTTGCTGCCCTGAAGAATACAAGTGTCGAAACGTTGGCTACAGCGACATTTAACTGTTAAACGATTTCTCATTTATTCCCTTATTCGTGTCATTGCTATAATGAATCTATATACTTCGCTGAAACAGAACTCAAAGGAACAAGAAGAACTACTCCATTCATTCAAAGTTTAATCATAGCGAAGGACACAGCAATTACCAAGAATACTTTTGTCTGAAGGGCGTCCGAGTGTTTCGAAATTGTGAGGAAAGAAAGAGAGACATCCTGCCGCGCTCTTCAGTACTTCTAACGTTTCAGCTTCTTTTGTGAAAGGTTCTGTTAATGCACGAAACAATTCCCAATAATTATGCAAGTATACCTAGTGTTCGAAACATCCTTGCAGACCTTCAGAAGTCCGAAACATTAACGCCCACTGGAAAAGTAATATCTGTGTTTTCTCAGCAAGCTTCGCCGATAATGACGTCAACGACTCCTCAGAACAGGCGACAAGCGCTTCATCCGAGGTCTCTTATCCTTTGAGGGATGATTAGTCGCCAAGCGAAGTCCTCGTGATGGAAACACGTGCAGGGAAATATTCGCCACCTTTTTAGGCAAAAGCGTTAAATGTCTATGTTTCAAGGTAGTGTGCGGTCCAAAGCAAATGGTCCGAAAAAAAAAAAAAAAGAAGTGAGCGCGCACTTCGCTCAGTTGGTCCTGGCGGCGTTCGCGTGAGTAAAAAAAAATTAAAAGAAATTTCGTGAGCGCGCGAGCTTCTCGTCTCTTTCATCAGCTTTGTCTTTGCGGCGTTCGCGTGAGTAAAATAAATAAGTATTCGGGGGATGCCTAGAACTTTCTAAGAATTTGAAAGCGAAAGCCCACTTGGACCTTCTCTTGATCTGCTGTTGAACTTTCTGCTTATGTGCTGAACTTTATGAACACCAACCACTGATGAGGGCACGTGTATCGATTTGGCGTTTCACATCCGGGAATGTGTAAAAGCGATACAGTATGTTTCACATGTGCTTCCGAGCGCCCGCTTAGAGTTGCTGGGGATGGTGTGTGTGCACTTGTGCTGTGAGTCAAGTGGGCAGTGGTGATATGTCTTTGGAAGATCGTGTGGAACAGGGGCGTAGCCAGGGGGGGGGGGTTCAACCCCCCCCCGAAATTTTTCAGTTTTGCTTGCGTATATAGGCACGCACACATACAAACGCACGCACGAACATACATAAAGTATGGTTGAACCCCCCCCCCCCCCCGAAAAATATTTCTGGCTACGCCCCTGGTGTGGAAGATATATGTGCTGTGGTGATTGAAGTGTGCGCTGGGAGAGTTGGATCACGAGAGTGTGAATAAAAGATGCAATTAAACGATAGAGTTGTCGTGGTCTGAGTTCATTGTAACTTAATACACAGAAAGTGCTTTGACATGTGCAAGTAAATAGCACAGTGGACATGCCCTGACTTCATTGTAACCTGAGAAAAAGAAAGTGGTTTGAAAGCTTGCATACACACTTTAATGTACATGATCGTTTAGCGTAGCCTTCACAGGAGTCTCGCTGAAGGTGAACGATACTTGAAAGTTCTTAAAACGCCAATCAATGTAATAGTCCACAAATGTCAACGGAATGTATACTATCTTCAATGGGAAGTTCTTCGGAAGCCTAACAGAAAGTTTAACCAAACTTCACTATAAAGTCTAACAGAAGTACCACCACAAAGTCCGACAGGACATCAGCACTAAGATTAGCATAAACTTGAACAGCACATCAGCAGCGCGTTCATCATATAATTCAGCACATCAGCTGAAAGTCCCACAGCAGATCAAGAGCAGATTAACAGAAGAACCAAATAGCCTTCACATTCTTAGCAAGTTCTAAGGATCACCGGATTTTTTTCCCCATTTACTTAAACTCAACTCCCTGATAGATTTGATTTTCTTCACTATTTGTAGCATCACCATATGGTATGTTTGTCGGACTTTTCCTGCTCTATGCGCCAAAGAAGTTTGTGGCAGTTACGACTGAAGTTCCATTTAAACAGAATTCACAAAAATGTAAGTTCCGTTTAAGCTATGTGTCTATGAGCGGCCAACCAATGTTGATGTTACTGTTTTGTTCATCCGGCATTGTCGTTTAAGCGATTTTCGTTCATCCGGAGTCCACCTGAAGAAAACAAGACGCCTGAAAAAAGCCTCGCGCTACCTCTTACTTCTGTGCCCGTGCCCATTAAAGAATTTTACAGGTCGCAGACTTGAGGTTTAGCGTGGTTTTGATCTGGTCTTATTAAGAACTAACGAAGCAGCGGTGTAAAAATTTAAGCCTGGAACAACGGCTTACGCAGAACAAGAAAAAAAAGTAGGAAATATGTCTTCGCAATAATAGCGACCCCATCATTTGAGTCGCACACGTGTTGCGTGCGGCAATTTAGGTGTGATTGCATAAACATGTAGCCCACAATAAAAACTGACGAGGCTTTTGCTGTAGGGACAGTTTTGATAAGAACTCTATCTCTCTCTTTTTTGTAACTCTTCACATTTTGCTTGTTCGTTTGTCTGTTTGTTGAACCTGGCTACTGCGGATCAATGTCTGATATGAGATAAGGCTTTCCTTCCTTTTTCTTTTTTTTTTTGGCGGGGGGGTTGGGGTGGAGGGGTGTGTCGTGTATATATATATATATATATATATATATATATATATATATATATATATATATATATATATATATATATATATATATATATATATATATATATATATATTGGTACGAACATGTAGAAAAAAATTTAACTTGTAGCTGGGCCATCTTGGTCACGTCAGACTGGTCGACATAATCACGAAGTTTAATTATGGGTATTGATTTTTTATAGTTTGTGAGATATAGTAAATTATATTACGAATAGCATTGAACTGTTTGTTAAGATGCATGTGTGATTGTTAATATAAAGTTCGGGGCCTTCTATTAGGCAGAGTAACACGTCGAACTCCTACGTCAAACCAGCTGCGCACTTCCCAAAATAACTTTTTTTTTCATGATTCTTTATTTCTATATCATAGCTTTACGTTTGCCTTCAGCTCTATGTTCAAGTGTTCGTTTGGTTGTGTTTTTTTTTTTCGCGGCTTGTCAGAGAATTCACAACTTACGTTTACTTGTCAACAAAGAAATTAATACAAGAGCGGGCCTATATAACGTATTAGCTTTATTTTTGGAAACAATCTGTCTTGTAGAATATTGCAAAAATAACAGGATTTGTGTGTGTGTGTGGGGGGGGGGGGGGGGGGCATAAGAATTCAGGTGCCCATTGCCGTAGCCCGCAGGTGAGGCGTCAAAAGGTGATAGCGGTGCGTTCTTTGTCGTCTTCTCTTTATGACCGCGGCCAAGTCGTCCCATTTACCGTGACACCACTCGGTAACTGCTATCTGGAATTATCATCCGTGTTTCGCAAACACTATGCGCGCCACGCTCGCAGCGTCGTAAAACATTCTTTCAGCACTCTTCGAACCAAACCTCCACAGACGTCCTTTTCTTCCACTCCTTCACCAATGCGCTGTCCACTGCTTCTTCGTTGTCATGTACGATAATACATATACTATAGTAGCACACTAGCTTATGATAATGTCATCGCGTTATCCCATGAGCTTGTATGTGGTGAACTATATTTTAAGGCAAAGTGACGAAATACTTTTCATGAGAATTCTGCATGTTTCTTGTTTTTGTTTTTTGTTTTTTTTAGTAAACAGACACTTCACTAACCTGCAGAAAAACTTTCACGAGGCACGTCAGTGTGCACTGGAGGATTTCAAAGAAACTATATAGAATATCGGCCTTTGAACATGCAGTGAAACAGCGAATATTTCACTGCTGCTGAAACTGAATCTTTCAAAAATAGGGATTCAGTCACATTTAGAGCTATAAGGTGTCCAAACAAAGCAAAATAAAATCCTTCAGTAAACGCAATGCTACTTGGAAAGATGAGGCGAAGTGGTCAAGTTAAAAGTTATTCATTTTGTAAACAGCGCGAGAACTGACGATCTACCGGGAAAAAATAAACACAGGACAGTCGCATTAGCCGCCGTATAGTCGCCGTAGTCTGTTTTGAGTTCTGCTTACAATAGCCACTTAGAAGTCCGTTATCAATACAGAGCAACATATACAATCACCACGGCTTCATGAAGCGCGACGCGGCGCAGTTTGTAAACTGAACCTGGTCTAGTAACGTTGTGCGAAGCTGCCATAATTTCTCCTTTTATTTCTTTTTTATTCCTTTTTTTTTCTTGGGAGACATTATTGGGGAACGCTTTTACACGGTATGACGAAATTCTGCCGACTATATACATGGACACCATGTTTAACAGCGCAGCTGTTTGTGCCAGACGTCGGTCGTAATCCGCGAACAGAAAAGTATCATCGCCATAAACCGGCACGCACTTTCTTCGACCTCTTCGTCATTTTCTGCTTCGTTCCCAGAACCCGTGCGCCGATTTGTACGGTGTGGAATGGAATAACTCTGATGGGTGAGAGAACGAATACAGAGAGAGAGAGAGACAAAGAAGGAAAGAGGAAGAGAAAGAAAGAGAAAGAGCGAAATTCATGGCGAAAAAATTTCTTGATGCGGGATTCGAACCCGCGTACCCCCGATCTTAAGGCGAGCATCGGAACCGCTCGGCTATCTCTTTTTTTTTTCATGTTATGTATTAAAATGCGTATTAGAATGCACATTAAAAAGGGCACAACATATAGTATGAAACAGAAGTACAATCACATCGCAACAATAAGGCGCTCTAGCGTTACTAAATAAACATTCGACGGCTAACATAAAGTGCAGTAGAACAGCGAGAGTTCTTCATATCGTGTTATACGGAAAGCACCTCACCAAGATGGGGTACCAGTCGGGTCTAATATCTACTTCGTCATAAATGTCCTTTAGATGAATAGCCATTCGGATAAAATGTGTGCTTGAAGAAATGGCGGGTTCTGCGTTACGGTCTCGCATACGTGTCTTCCATCAGCTGTGCACACCCATGAGAAAAAACATATCAAATGGCACTTCATCAAGCGATGCTGGCGAAAGGTAACGTATATGTGCGAGAGTTAATTACAAAACTTTTCTTCAGTTCGCTGAAGGACATCCCAGAACAGAATTGCATCTTTGCAGCTAACAAATCAATGTTCTATTGTCGCCGGCACATCACATAGACGGCAGTTAACAGGAGAAACAAAAATACCTTTTCTTTTTAACCATGTTTTTACGGGCAATGTTTCAGTATGAAGTTTATGGAAGAATGTTTTTGCATTTGGAGAAATATACAGTTTGCACACTCGTTTCAGCACATCATGGCCTGGAAGATCGGAGTACACTGAACGGTACAACGGAGGCGGAAAGAGCATAGTTATTAAATCCTTATATGGTGTCTTGAGCGACGCTGTGTACAAGTATTCTATGGAAAAGCGAGCTTTAAGGAACCGAACTGCGGAGTAAACTTCTTGCATGAATCCCCACAAACACGTGCGCTCGGAGAAGTTTGAAGAAACAACTAAGTCGGGTAAGCAATCAACAAATGTAACCTGAGAAAGAGAAAAATAAGGGGAAACAAAGAAGGCCGCCCAGCTCTGCACTTCCTTCAGGCTTGACACCACTAGTGCGAAGCCGACTTAATTTTTATCATGCAAAAACTCTACTGAAAGACAAAAATTGCCTCACGGGCTCATTAAATGAACCACGCAATACTTCCCTCACACTGCTAGAATTAAACAGAGTACTTCTTGCTGGGAAGAGAACCGTACCGACCGCACCCACTGCAGGCTCGCCCACTTGTCTGTATAACCTCAACTAAAGCATCGCTGAAAATATTTAACAAGATATCTGAGAAACAGGGGATGAAAAACAAAAGCGTGGAAAAATGCCGTAATTATATGCCATTTCTAAAAGCTGGAAAAAACCCCGATCAGCTATGCTGGTCTAAAGGGCAAAGAGGATGGCAAGGGCCGGCAGAGCCCTGGAATAGCTAGGGGCCCCGGACATTGGCGATGCCCTGCCTTCCGGAGCAACATAACTTCTATGTGTCCAATTAAAGTTTAATCTCTTTCTCTCCTAGCAGCTGCCGCCCCATCGCCCTCACCAGCTGTTTGGCAAAATCATATGAAAGTGTTGTCAAGACCAAATTCTTATTTACCCATTAAACAATCAGACATACACCAATGTGGTTATAGAAAGGGCTGCATCGCATAACTGATCACTTGGCCTGACTAGAACAGGAAGTATGCAATGTATTCTTACACAAATATTGTCTAGCTATATTATTATTTCTTACTTCACAAATGCATAATATGATACTGCATAGAGATTCGGAATTTGGAGGGACCTTGGGAGACTTAGGGATTCGGGGCAAAATGCTGAAGTATATTATCCAATTCTATGTCTAGTCGAACATTTCACGTGTGTCTTGGCACAGTGTTTTCACGTGTATTCATAAAAGGAAACGATGTGCCTTAGGGCTGTTTGTGGTGAAAATGAACACCGTTAACGTATGCATTCACTTTACGTCGATGATCTCTGAATTGCACGCTGTACATATGTAACATTCCGACGTGCGAACGGAAGGTTTGTATCACCCTGAACAAGTTGTCACAGTGGCCCAATAAAAACAGTTTTTTTTTTTTTTTTTCACCGAAAGAAATTATTGCCGGGATCTTTTCTCAGAAAAGAGGCTTACAACCGGGCCCACTAGATAGCTTCTTGGGACGATTTCACTCAATTTCTTGATTTTTCATTGACACACTTAAAAAAAGATACGCGACGTGAACACATGCTACAAAAATTTCGCACAGTGGAAGAGACGTGCCCACTCAAAACCTGGGAGTACTGGGAGAGTTCGCTACGCTCCATGGACCCGGCAAGGCAGAAGGTCGCCGCCAGCCAGGCTGCCAGCGTTATGGACTTATTAGACATGAACGTTTGAGTGTGGTGAGGTCGCGCGGCGACCCAGGGGGCCTGGGAGGTCCTGAATTCTTTCGCAATCGCAATAAAGTTATTCGACTCGATTCGACACATGATGAAAAGTATGGTTAAATCGGTGATTTATAACGACGGCACACCGATAGAGTCCCGTCGGGTAAGGTCGTTGGGTAATTTCATCGCCGCTTCTTGCAGAGATGAAATCCGACCAATTTCGCCGGCGAAACCGAAAACCGGAAGAGCACAATTATCATATACTCTACGAAACGTCCAGAATGATCGAGCGCCGTTATCCCTCGATCTACTTCACATCATGAGTGTACGGTGTACGCTTGCGATTATAGCACGCATGACAAACGTAGGTTAACGAATGCAGAAGAGCTGACACCACTGCAATCGTTGTCGGAAACAGAGGCGTCATTCAGGGTCGTCTGCTAGTTGCGCTCATCGGCGCTTCGGTTTCGGTTTCGCCGCTTTTTGGAAATGTCAAAGCTGTTTGACCCGACCGCCTATCTTCTGCAATTCTTCTGCAATTAATGGTGTCGTTGTCGCCTTTAGTAATCTTAAAGGGGTCCTGAAACACCTTTTTTAATATGGGGAGAAAACGCTGTGTGTGTGTGTGTCCTTCTTTGTCCTTGTGGGTGTGCGCTACGCCAAACAGTCTCATGGATCGGCAGTCGAGGCTCCTGTGAACACGTGAGCCGGATATTGTAGCACTGTACGCGGCAAAGAATTGACAATTACGTTTCAAACACAGCTACACGCCCCTCCGTCTATGATGTAGTCCCTCCGTCTATCGATGTAGTCTGGCCCGACTACATCATAGACGGAGGGACACGGCGATTGGCTGACTTGAGCGTTCGTGTACTGCATACCCAAGTGAAATTGGCCGACGGCCGATGGTTGGTAAACAACTGGGCAGCGCTCGGCAACCGGTATTGTCGGCCGACCAATGGCGGCCCAAAGTGGGGCCCTGATCGGCAACCAATTACGCCAGGGGCGTAGCCAAGGGGGGGTTGGGGGGGTTCAGCCCCCCCCCCCCCCCGAAATTTTTCAGTTTTGCTCGCGTATATATACACGCACACATACAAACGCACGCACGAACATACATAAAGTATGGTTGAACCCCCCCCCCCCCCGAAAAAAATTTCTGGCTACGCCCCTGTATTACGCTGGTTACGTTGGCCGAAGACGTTCAGCCAACGGTCGGCAAATGATAGGGAAAGAGTCGACACCCAATGCTCGGGCGACCACACGTGACACGTGGTCCTCCGTAGGGCCATGTTTTGCTACCTACCACGTTGGCCTACCACGTACGAGCCAGCGACAAGCCGACATTGCATTATGCCTGTGGGCGCAATCTTTTTTTTTTTTTTTTCCTACACCGCGCGCATTACTTCTCGGTCAGCGAAAATTCCTTGTTTGAGCGTTCAGCGTCGGCTGTCACAAGATTGCGTTAGATTATTCGCACAAGATTATTTAATCCGTCTGCCCAACTGAAAAAAAACGACCTCGGCTCTATGCTGGCCCAACGTGCATGGCCGACCTCGCCGGCCATGGCCCGAGCCAGCGCCTCCTTTTCCCGAGCTTAGATGACAGAGTTGGGCCGAGGTTCGGATTGGTTAATGGCCTTACACCGGCCGACCTTTGGCTGCTAACATAGGCCCAAGGCCGTAGGCCGACCTAGTAGATACTCATCAGGTGGTGCACAGATGGATTAAATAATGTGGTGACAGCCGACCGGTTGCCGAGCGCTGCCAGTTTTTTACCAACCATCGGCCGTCGGCCAATTTCAGTTGGGTGTGCACCACCTGACGTCTACAAGGTAGGCCTACGGCCTTGCGCCTATGTTAGCAGCCAAAGGTCGGCCGGTGTAAGGTCATTAACAAATCCCAACCTCGGCCCAACTCTGTCATCCAAGCTCGGGCACTTTGGGCCAGCCTAGAGCCGAGGTCGTTTTTTCACTTGGGTAGTTACCGCGGCTGTACCGCGGCCGCCACAGGACTTACATGGGCCGCGATCTACAGTAATTACACACTATAGAACTGCACTAGCGCGCTCGTGATCACGCCGAAAATGAGCCGACGCGTTTAAAGAAACAAAGAAAAGAAAACTGTTTCTTTCTTGCCCCTTGGTCATCCACCCCTCACCCATTCACTCTGTGTAGTTTTCAGTGTGCTCGCTGGGACAAAAGGAGAGAGAAAGCGCTCTAACTCCGCTCGTGCGACGTGCCTGACAGATTCTAAATATTTTATTGGCAGTCGATTCATGAGGCAATGAACTACGATAGTGAGATCATAAAAGGGAGCCGCCTCGCTCCCTTCTGTACGTGTTCCTCACCGTCATAAGCCAGAAGTACGAGGCCGCTGGACAAAAGGTCGGTAAAACACAGTAAACACCACCTTGTTTAAAAATATGGGTGATAAAACAGTGAGACAAAGCAGCACGATAAGCGCTGAATCTTCTGCTAAAGTTGTTCTGTTCTGTCTAGGTATTTGTCTACAGCGCATACTGTGAGCACGTGAAGCCCAGCCTGGCCTAGCGACTGCAGTAACGCTGAGTTAAACAAACCATCCGATTTCGTAAAACATGGCCAGAAGCGTTGCATGGGAAAAGTTGTAACTTGTACAGCGCAGCTTGACCGGCTAATGTGCCGTATTTCGCCAAATCGTGCTGCCGCCGTGGAACAAGATCAGGCAACACTGACGCTGCTGACATCTTTCCATCGCTCTCACGGTTCGCTTTCTGCGCTTCCTGCTTGATAGCGAAGTTCATATTAGGAATTTCTGTGTAATGGTATTACTTGTCTGCTCTGCTATTCCACCTCTGCATGTTCCACGTGAGTGCCCATACGTTTGTAGTTTGCCTGGATTCCAGCACTACGTCGCGCTTTCATCGTGAAAACCGTTCATGATGTTCTCCTACAGATGTAGTACGCCTTGACTGCAAACATTCTCTCGCATTCGAAGAGGCCGGTTGTTCCTCTTGAGGACTTCTATTTATGGAACGCCGTCGCGAAAGGGTTCTACGGCACACGATCGCGAAGTTTTTTGGCAGCAACGTTTTATTTCTGCCTTTTCTCGGCTGTTTAAGTACGTGTCCTATTTTTATTATGTTATTTTTAAATATGACTTGGTATTTTATATGTGCGCAAATTAACTAGTGGGGCTAATTAGTCGTCTAGAAATTAACGGACTCAGTACATGGGTTGATTGTTGCTGCGGTTTTGAAGGCCGTTTTGTCAAAGCAATTCGTACCTTCATTGCCTACACACCTGTTGCTGCTGGCTCGCGCCGTTCCCTTAACAGCTGCTTCGACTAAGCGTATCGCTGGTGTCATGCGCTGCGCCGAGCTGCCTGAGTTGTTGTCGATCTCGTCGGAACTGATATTGATTGAAGGCGCCTTCCACAGCGGACGGCGAAGTGTTCTGGTTGTAGTTGTCGTCGAACGACGTTGTGTTGCCGCTGACAGCTGTCAAGTGAAAAAAGTAAAAAAAAAATCACTGTCCGAGAGGTAAGAGAATAGATGTTGAAACAGGGACGCTGGACTATCAGTGTTGAGTGAAGCAGTTCCCGATATTGTGCTTCTTGCAACGCGGCTTTGGTCAATACCAGTAAGTGCTGACCAAAGCTGTGCTCAGCCGGCACTGTCTGAATGCTTAGCCGCGTTCATTTATTTTCTCCCATTGGGAGTCGATGCGTGTGACTGCAACAGTTGGACTTGTACGTTAAGTCCTGGATAAATTTCTGTCAATTAATTTGTGGGTAAGGAGTTAACAGTACGTGTCAGACAATTATTCTATCTGTTAAAAATAAGCTGCACTGATGAGAGTAATACGATGGCAAATATATGACTTGGGAGAGCGTATGCATGGGCATGTTGGTAATTCATGTTTTCACTTTTTGAGCGCACAAAAGAACAGGGACGAAAAACGACGCGGACACAGCGCTGTGTCCGCGTCGTTTTTCGTCCCTGTTCTTTTGTGCGCTCAAGAAGTGAAAACAAATATATGGCTGACGACTATGTGAGGGAAGACGGGGGGGGGTGGGGGGGGCAGCTTGAACAAGATGTCAGCTAACATTGCCATTTGAAAGGTAGCCATTCCCATATCTCATGCCTCCCATTTTTGAGGGCCATATTTGAAAGGGATTTGGAGTCAGGATTCGAGAAGCATCAATACCGATCTACAGAGTGATTGAAATCTGGACGCCGATTCTGAACTATATAGTTTTGTTCCATGGTTCTGATTCAACACATGGTGACCACATAAGTTGCGTCACGAAAAGAATGCTTCAGACCAGTCATGTCTGTGTAGCTCATGGACACACTTATTAAGAAAATAAGAAAAAATAGCACGAAGACACTCAGGTGCAGGCCGGGTCACTAGTGAAGCGTTCGTGGGCCGCGTGTTTGAGACCCCTGGTCCACAGAAACCTTCGTGAACAAACTCTTGGCCACGAAGCTGCATTTCGTGTGGTACGCGTTCATCGTATTGAGGTCTCATACTGTGTTTACGTAAAGTTATCTAGCAAGGAAAAAAATGTAATAAGTGACCCAATAGGCGTGCAATATTTCTATGTCTGTAATCCTTTAAAGGGATACTTAAAAAAGATATTTTTAAGCTGTATCGGTTAATTGTAGACATGGTAAGCCAGTTAAACAGGTAAAAGCAAAATGTGATTGGTGTGCTCTGAGGTTCCTGCACCAGCTGTTTGTGACATCATGAATTTTAATGGCATCTGTCCAAGTCCAGTTAATTTTATCAGCAAACATGTTGCCACGAAGCACCCCAAGTGCAAAAATTGCAACATATCTATATGCAACAGCTGACGCCACTTCATTCTAGTGATCTGAAAAAAAATTAAGAAATAAAAAAGAAGTCCTGTGCAAAGTAAAACGGTTTGCAGTATATCTGTACAACACTCAAGTGAACCTGTCTTTTCAAATGCACCACATATTCTCTTGGAAACTGGAGTCATGACAATGTTTTCCTTATTTTTTCTTCAAACCGGAATGAACCAGTTTAAAAAGCTTCGAACCAGTTGAAGCACTTAAAAATTTTGTTCTGGAGCTGAACCTAAACTGAAAAAAAAAACCATCATGAATACAAATCTGAATAACCATTTTAATTATATATGTATAGAGAGAGAGAGATGAATAAATAAACCCAACACCCTTGCCCTAGTGCCTCTAACGTGCGCTGCATAGAACAAATGATCTACAAGGATTGAACGAGGGATGCCACTTTGAACCAGTGTATCAACGAGGGGGCTTGTCTTTGTCAATTGCTACCCTAATGAAAAAGGGTCTTCTTGCCAAAACATTGACTTAAGCAATATCTCCCTGTTAACCACTGTTGGTTGCTGGAAGTTTTGATTTTATTGTGATCGTTTGTCTAATTTGACTTGATGCATAAAACAAGGAACTCGCAAATCTAAGCTGAAACTTGTGTTTTAAGAAAGATATTTTTACTTAACAAAGCTTCATAAATGCACAAAATAAAGACTTATTGCTATGGTACATCTACTTTCCAATCTGTTGTTGCTATGTGCCATCAAGTCTCTGCCAACTCCTGAAGAATACCATCTATCTTATGCACTGGTGCCCCTGGACTCTTACCTTCCACTGTGACTATTGTTAACTTTATTGAGGTTGACTCAAACCGGCAGTATGGATGACATTACTAAAAATGTGAATGATATTGTTTTGGGACCTTTGCTTTGAAAGAACGTTCACTTTTAATCTGGCCGAAATATTTATTTGTTTAGGAGTGCATGGAATTCTCAAGACTCTACTCCAGCACCAAAGTTGGAAAGAATCAAACTTATTCATTCATATTTCCACAAGGTCCATGATTCGTTCCCATACATTCCCACAGTAAAAACGGAAGCACTACCTGTGCATGACTGCTTACCCGAAGGTTGCGGGATCGAATCCTGACCGCCACGGCTGCATTTCAATGGAGGTGAAATATTAGAGGCCCGTGTGCTTAGATTTAAATGCATGTTAATGAACCCCATGTGGTCGAAATTTCCACTACAGCGTCTCTTATAATCGTATCGTGGTTTTGGGACATAAAACCCCAACAATTATTACATTTCTGGAGCGTTACCTAATTATATCTTAGTTTTAAGGCTAACTGGTAATACTGTTTGAAAGTCCAGCCATTTCTCTCTCTCCTAGTCTCATGTTTCAATTTCTTCAGTAGAGCTGCCACCTTTGACTTCTCCATGCGTTTTCTGCTACCTAGGTTAAGTAGTGCCAACCCATTCTCACTCCTCTCCGTTTACGCCTCTTCCCCAACCACCGGAAGCGGAAGTGCCGATATAATGTTTCTGTTGCATTCCACTGCGTCAGGCAGCAGTGTGCTTGCATTCCTCACAACACAGAAGCATAGACTGAAAAACTTACTCAGTGGCAGTTTAGTACGAATGTCACAATGAAACGCACTAGAGTGCTCGTAGAACGGACAAGGAGGCTGCTTGATCACGTGTGTGCAGAAACAAAGTGTAAGGAAGCAGCACAGTAACTTTCTTCTGGAAGCTCTGGAGCCGGAACTATGTGGTGGCGACTGCACAAGGGGTGGTGTTACTTAAAAAAGTGGCAGTGGACGTGAGGGAGAGGCTTTGTGGACCCTAGAAAAATGTGTGTTCAATAAAACCTATTATTTTATTGTTTAATCGTTTGTCTTCATCAATTCCGATAAATTATTGCTATGTTTGAAAGAGACAAGCCTCCCCCCCCCCTTTTTTTTTTACCTTCAGAATGAGGACTTTCAAGTCTTTCTTTCTTCCTGCTCCTTTGCAAGTTTCCATCAACCATTGTATATTTGCAAACTGGTCTCTGGTGACCCTTTTCTGAAGTTTTACTTGCTATATTGCCATCTCTCCTTCCAAATATGGTTCTAACATTTTCTGTAATGTTTTTATTTGTAATTTACTGATGTGAGATATTAAAGGGACCCTAAAGTGAAATAATAATTCAGTTTAGACAGATAACTTATTTTTTCAGAACTCTATTGTTATTAATTTTGCCATGTGGTTAATTGGCAGTGGGTTGATTATTAGAAGAGGAAACGAAGGTCAAAGTTTCATGTTTGAATTTCGCACCGGAATTTCAGCACGTGAACAGCAGTGTGACGTCACGAATATGTCTTTTTTGCATATTTTGGCCACATTGGTTCAATAAAATTTTCTGAAACTTCCTGTGTTAAGAATCTTGTGTCCCTCAGAACACAATGTAAAAAGTTATTGCGATAAACGATTACGTAGGTCCTAGCAGGCGCCATCAAAATATATGACGTCATGGCAACCTGGTGTGGAAACCTCAAGGCAGCATCACTACCTGTATTTTCTTTTGATGCATTTTTTACCTGTAATACCTGGCATTTCTTATTACCAACCTTTGCATTGAAGTCACCTAAAATATATGGCACATCCTTTTTTTTAGGGTTTCTACAATGTTTTGTCGCTGGCTGATTAGTTCTTTCATTTCTTCTTAATTAGCTTCTCAAGTTAGAGCGTGTACTTGAATTATAGTGTAGTTTAATGGGTGATGTTTTTATCATTATTTTTTCATCCTTAAAGAAATTATGCAATTGCTAACTGGGCCTAATTCTGAATTTTTTCTTCCTTGCTTATTGTAAATGCTACGGTTGTTCCTTTCAGTTGGTTTGCTGCCTGAGTAAAAAAAAAGATCATGTCACTATCATTAAAGTGTAGTGAACCTGTCGACTTCAGCTCACTAATTCCCAGCAAAGAAATATTCATGCTTACCATCTCTTCTTTCACTCTAACTTTCCTTGATACATACTTTGCTTCTAACATTGTAAGTACCTCTCCTAAGGCTCTTTGGCGGGCTTTTCCTTTTGAAACTGGTGAGCTCAGTCCCTAGACTTTCTGTGGGGCTTTGATTCAGGAATGTTATAATGTACAGTCCTACTCGATGCAGCTTCGAGCTTGTTCCTCGGTCATTTGCCAATCCCTTTTAGGTAATTGATAGAGGCCTATGAATCTAAGAAGTAAAAAGCATACTACAGTGGCTCCAGCTGCTTAAAGCAATGGAATTAACCATGTCCCCACTGAATAACACTAGTGTTTTCAGACAAAATTGTCCCTATTTTACGAACAATTGCTTAAGTCAGGCACCTTAAGGTGTTTTTTTTTCCTAAATGATATATGATATTTTAGCCCCCCCCCCCCCCTTTTTCTCTTCCTCCTGTGAAATGACTATTAAAATCTCAATTCATTCCAGTTCACTTCAAACTGAAAGACATCCTACATTTTGTTGCTATTCTTACTCTGGACATGTTGTAGTTTTGTTATGTTCAGTCATTTCCCTTCTGTCTTCGAGCATAATATGGAACAAGTGTTGTGCAAGAAATTTGTTGCATACTTATACTATATTGTCTGCAATATTTATAAATTCTTTTCTTTTCCTCCCCAGGGCTAACATGGAAATGAGAGCTTCTTGGCCATGGAGTCTTCCATTATAGATGGGTCTGCTGAGGCAGACACAGTCAGTACACAGGCCACTGGTTCTTGCACTAAAAACAGCAGTGCCAAAGATTATGCTGAGCCAGTGCCTCCTAAAGATGGTGATCAGCCTGCAAATGAACTGCCCCAGTCCCATGGTGACCAAGCTGCCTCACAATGTGCAGCCATATCTATCGACGAATCATGTCTAGTCAGTGCAAGTGAAAAGCCCAGTGCCTCAGAGTGCAAGCAGACCAGCAGCAATTCCCCTCAGTCGCATAACTGCCCACTATTAGATGCAATCCAGGAGGACTCTGTTCAAGTGCCCACCTCACCAGTGGCCCCACTGCCAGAAGTCCCTGCCCTGAACAATGATAGGGTCCAAGCATCAAGCTCAACACAGTCTTACAGCAGGACAAATAACCCTACAAGGGAGAATGCTGCTTCCATGTACAAGGTCATTCCTGCACAGAGTGCCGATGTGGGTGGACCTGCTATTTTACAGATCTCAAGCAGTCGTAGCTCTCCTGAGGTGCGGCTGTTTACGGACCCCTGTGCCAGCTCTGAATCTGACAGTTCTTCGAGGCACTGTGAAAGACTGGACAAGAAAGGGGAGTCGGGGGGGCTCACCCTGTGCCGGTACTCGTCAGACTCGCACCTGCCACGCTGTGTTCGAACACCTACAGAGCTTTCATCATGCAGTCAGGAAAGTGACGACAGCGATGCTTTGCTCTCAGAACTTGAGTCTGAGCTTGAGGGAGCGGAAGGCTCAGACTCGTCTAAACATGCATGGGGGCTTCAAAATGGCTCTCAAGCAGGAACACCAAGGTAGGGTATTGCCATCAGTTACTTGATGTTTCTTTTCAGCTCTTGGTGTAAAAGTTTTTTGGTAAATGGCGTATCATCTGTATGCAAGCAAAGGTCAGCTGAGGCTCTAAGTTCACTTTTATTTGCTACTGCTGGCCTTCTCTACCTGCTTCTCATGTGTCAAGCTTAGTTTGTTTTTTTATTTTTATACCAGATTGTTGTATGCCTGGCCATAGATTTCTCTCTGCGAAAATGATGGAATGCTGTTAGAAATCAGGAGTGGGCATGCTGCTAGTGGTGTAACCAGGAGTTTTTTCGGGGTTTGGGAGGGGGTGCATATATTTGACCAGGGGAAAGAGGGGTACATACCCATTATGCCTGAATATGCCCCTACATGCCACTGCAGTAGTATGATGGCTAGGGCATATGGTTTGTTTTAAAGACGATAGTCTTTCTTGGGGAACCTAAACGCAGAAATTTTGGTCTGTCTGTCTGTCTTTCTGTTTGTCGCCCGATTCAGTGACCTGGCCAAAGTTGAACCACTTGCTTACCATCCACCCATCTTGAACTGGTACGGCTGTTCATACTTGTGAACGTTGTCAATCAAAAAGTAAATATTACGCATATCTGAGGCGCAACATCACTAGGTAAGTATTAGGCGGTGTGTTCCTTTAATAGAAAATACATAGATACGTAATTCTAAAGACCCTAGTTTCTTAAGCTGCGCTGAAAATGCGGCTGCGCTGAAAATGTCTATGCGCGCTGATGAACGCCCTCTGCCAAGGAGGAAGGAAACCTTCTGCACACAAGCTCATGTTTCCCGACGTATTGCCAGATGGCGTCCACATCTCACGCAGCGCCTCCTCTATCGTCTTTACACGGCATTTGCAGCGGAGCACGCAGATACGCGGGCAATTTTTTTATACAGCCATTGGTTATGTTCAGCTTCTGTGAATTTATATTGCCAGTTGATTATTATTTTGTATCTTCCATTGGCCTTCTTCAGTTGCCTGACTCTTTTGCCTTAACACTTATGTGCACACAATTCCAAATATCTTATTGTGCCCACTCTATTGCTTTTCTGAGGTGACAATCGCAAAGACGTCAACAGACACAGGGAAATACACTCGCACATACACACCCTCATATACATACACACACACACACACTATATGCCTAATGAAGAAGTTGCAGTCACCAACCAAGTCAAGGTAAGAACACATGATAGACGTTTCGGGACTTGTACGGGTTTCCTGATCAAAATGCTTCATCATCATGTTACCTGACCAGACAAACTTTCATCGAACTCTTGACTACACCATATGTCTGTCATCATCTTCTCTCCTTTCTACTCAGAACATGCGAAACTAACACACCCAGTTAGTCATCCTAACACTATATTGCTAATCGATTCAAGTATGATGCTAGTAAAGTGCTCATCATTGTGTGCAGTGGAGTGGCTTTTCTATTTTCTAGAAGAGGTGGCAGGGAGACACATGAAATGAATCCATGAATGTTGTGATCAAGATTTGGAGCATTAATTATGCAAGGTTCAGACTGCATGTCTAGCATCTCCAGAGCAAAATGTAGCCAATATTCGGGGTTGCTTAGTTATGTGACATGTGGTAAGGAAGGAACTCCTTGAAGATTGTAACTGATGCCTCTGATTGTGTGTTCTTTTGTGTGTGTGTGTGTGTGTGTGTGTGTGTGTGTGTGTGTGTGTGTGTGTGTGTGTGTGTGTGTGTGTGTGTGTGTGTGTGTGTGTGTGCACCATTTCATAAATTCATTGGACAGTCAGTTGAAGAATCCAATAATAAAGGTTGCTAACATTTCCAATATCATCAAATAATTCAGATAAAAGTCTGGAGTGATTATGTGATGTAATGAATTATTGCTGTTTAATCCCCTTTGCAAACTTTTACGGAAGTGCTGAAGCTGTGAAGAAACAGAATTTTTCTTTTTTTGTAGCCATTAGACACCAACCTTTATTTATGCAGTCTTCAATGTCTGCAGGGGTAAATTTTAGTGAACCTGCGTAGGCAGGCAAATTGGGCCAATGAGTTACAACTTGCAGGTAGTGATTAAAGCTTGTTTGTGTGCTCAGAGTTCCCTTGACAGTCTCTATTGTATTCTGCCACCCACAGAGTTGCATGGAACTTTGTAGTGCATCACATGCAGCCTAATGGACGTAACCTTTGATGATGCTCCACCTCAGGCACCACTGCAGGTTATGTTCATGTTATTGAAAGCATGCTTGCAATCACGAACACTAACAGGAATTAAATGAACAAGATGTGTTGTTCCTTTTGTTCCTACTTGTGTGTCCCATGTTTGCATGCCTGCTTTAAACTTGCCCAGCCTTGTTGCCACTAAATGCTACATCGTCATCATTTCATTTAAGGTTCTGTTCATAAACATTCATAAAGAATCCCCACTTGCAGGGGAGTAGAGGTATCATGTTGATCTTATCAGCTAAGTAGGACCTGTGTTGAAAGGTTATCTGGTAAAATCGTAAAGCTCAGTATTAACAGAGCGTTTAGATTCTAGAGAGACTTTGTCTGGGCAAGTTGGTGCGACATTGCAAAATATAACAGCACGAGGGACGGGACTGAAGACAGCACTCGTCCTGTGGTTTTTGTGTCTTCAGTCCCGTCCCTCGTGCTGTTATATTTTGCAGTTTAGATTCTAGCAAGATAGTCAAAATTTGAGCATGTTGGTTCTTGGTCTTCAGGTTGTTTAGCACAGGGGGTACAAAGACAAAAGTAAGAATGAGGCGCATAATGCAAAAACTACCAATAGAAGTTTATTGTTCGATACGACAATTTTATACACTCGCACAACGCCACCATGTCAGAGAAGATTACCTCCCAAGGAAAACAAGTTCTTTATTGAAAAGGTTAACATACAGAGTGCTAATGCATTGAGGACCGTATCTCCAGATATTGTCAGCTTCAATGGTCTCCCTTGTGAGCTTGTCATGATTGAAACATACAATGGTGGATGCGCTGAACAAACGTTCACAACCACAGGATTCACAATGAATTGTGAGCCACCCATCACGTGCATTTTTTTTACATTGTTATTCTGTTCTCTAAGTCTCATTCAGCACGTCTGACTGATATACTTCTTACTACAAGAAAGGGGATGTGTAAATGACATTGTATGTCTTGCAGTTGTGAACCTTTGTTCAGCGCATGCACCATTGTATGCTTCATGCATGACAAGCTCACAAGAGAGATCATTGAAGCTGACGTTTTTCAATTAGAACCTGAATGGATCAGCACCCCTTTCTGTTAACCTTTTCAGTAAAGAGCTTGGTTTTCTAAGGAGTTGATCTATTGCTCATGCGGGTGGCCTTGTGCATGCGTATAAGATTGTGGTCTCGAGCAATAAACTGCTGTTGGTAGATTGCTCTTTGGGTGTCATCTCGTTCTTACTTTTTTTTTTTTTGTTCCCCCCATGCTACACAATCTGAAAACCCTAGATTGCATTTGGAAATTCTTGTAGGCCTTGATAGGTTCACTGTGAATTGATATTGTGCTTAATGCATACCATCTATAAAAAGATTGTATAGATCTGCTATAGCTTTGTCATGGCATACAAATCTGCAATTTCTGACTGTACATTGGCAGCTCTAGAATTCTAAAGTTTTTGTGCCACTGTGCTCTGGGCCAGAACTAAAACATGCATTGTACCACACTCTTATTGCTGAAAATTAGTGTAAAGGAAGAATTTCTATAGTATTTCAGTATTATTGTGATAGCAATTATATGGGCACTCTCGGCAGAGTTTTGCCGTCGCCGTCATGTCCCGGATATGTATTTGAATATATATAAAAAAAGATGCAAAGAAAAATAAAGCAGAAGAAAAAAAATCCAAAGCACTTGAACGGGGATTCAAACCAGCGACCCCTCAATCCCCAGTGCACTGCGTTAGACACGCCATGCATGCGTCGGCGAAATAACGGCGGGCTAGTTTATACACCATTCACCGCTGATGGTATACAGATCACGAAGGAGCTTGAGCGTGTTTTCTATCACGCAACGTTCCTACATATTTCAATTTGAAAACTGAGACGCGCACGACAAAGTGGCCCCTTTCTGTACCCATTCATGACGTGGAACGAAAAAAAAAACTCCGGGCACACTTTGCATTAGACGCCCCCATGTGGCAGGATACGCAGAGGGGTCACTCCACGTGCCGCAGTTTAAAAGAAAAAAAAATATCTAAGAGCGTCTGATTCTTCATTGTTGACACTTGCAGCATGTTGCTCAAGCACAAAGACGTAACAACTGGGACAGTTGTTAGTTAGTCCTGTGCATACCTGTGCGTTCTTTTCGGGTGTCCTTCTTTGTGCTTCAGTGGTGCGCTGCAAGTATCGAGCTGCTTGTCGTTCTTCGTGTGACATTCCAACTTTCTGCTATCGCATTCATTGCTTCCCCCTTGCGGCGAAACTGTGACTTTTTCGTTATGATGAATTCTGTAAGGGTATAAGCTATTTTCTCGCATTTGGCTTGGTGTTATAGTGCTGTTAGTATGTGTACTTTGCTTTTCCAAAACCTGAAATTTGTCTTCTGGTAGAACAATTGCTTGATACGTGATAACAATAAGCCACTGGTTAGATATTTCTGGCGTGAAATGTTCACATATAATTTATGTTGTGCAAAGCTATCATTGAGACCATTTTAGATGTCCACACAGGAGAGCCATGAAGTTCTATAACAAAGTCATCCTAAATATTGCAGTGGTAAAGTTCATTATCACTGTGGTTACGGCATGCATGGGTCATCATACCTTACGATACTTTCAAGAAATGATACATCAAAAAGCTCAATTCAATCTGAAACCTTGCAGTACATAGTGTGATGCGGCAAGTGAATATAAATACCTGTTCACAAAAGAATTTCTATGACACCACTTTGCTGGAATTTTAGGTAACAGTCAAGGTAAATTAATGAGAATAAAATAATCATTTACTTATGTTTAGGTGCACATAAAACAATGCCATAAATTCAAAATAATTTGGAATCCCTTACTGTGTTTTGCCTCAAAATAATATCATGGTCTTGGCAGACAAAAACCCTAGAATTTGTTTATTCTGAAAACTTGATTGGTTTGGTTGTTTAGTATAACCAGTTATGTACCCTGTTTGATCAAGTGGCTGGTGTTTTGACAACTTCTCCAGATTAGATTTTCTTTTTTTCACAGTGTCATGAGGAATGCTATCATGTACATTTATTTTTGAAAGCAAGATAAACAGTGAAAAATCGTTAGGTTTTTATACGGCCTGCAAAATCGGTAACCTTTGCTGTGCATGAAGACTGGAGCTGCACAGATTACAGATAATAGTTGCTGAATGCAATTACAGTTACTTTGTTTAAAATTTGTAATGATTTCATTTTTAATTTCAGTCTTTGAAAAGTTGAGTGAATTCAAAAGTTTATTTCTTTGTTTTTACTTTTCGCTTTGTTAAAATTATGCAATCCTCCATGAAATAGAATGAGAGTGTCTGTTTCATTTCTCTTGCTGTTTTAGCAGCAAGAAAGTTTGGCTGGTTGACATTCTTGCTTGATAATGCAGTCATTGCTGTATGGGCTGAACCTGGCAAACATTAGTTTATTTTTTTCAGTGCTACCTCCTTTAGTGTATCAAATCAGCATTAATGGGTCTTGAAGACTTGGGTCTTCAAGATAAAAATGTCACAGAAAGATATTTTAAAGTTTTGTTGTTATTGCATTCAGCATATTCCTTTTGCACCTGCTCGCAAGAATCTTGCTCTGAGAAATGCATAGTGTAGCTAGGAAGTTGCATTTATTATGTGAACTGAATTTGGGACACATCCCAAAAAAGTCACATTTGCACCGTTTGCAAATCCATAAGCAGAGGCAGTGAGGAAAGCCCCTCTGAAACATTAAGAAATTTTAAGAAAAGGAGTCTATATGTGAAGTCAAAACTTCAAACTGTTGTCCCTTTGGACAAAATGGGGGTAGAAACATGTAACAATGCTTTTTTTCTTGCACTCCTTACGTAACACATTACACACGTATTATGATCGATTGTCCATAAATGTGGGAAATTTGTACAATTTCATGCCAAGGTTCTTGTGACTCAATGTAATGCTAGTGGAAATGTTTGAATAAATTATAGTGTATTCTATATCACTTTATTGCAATTACAACATAATTATCTAATTACTATACAGTTAGTCAATCATGCCATATTTCTTCATACAACAAATTCAGTTGCCACTCAAATTACATCCAGTAGTTATCTGCTGATGGCGAACATTCCCAAAAAATTTTTGAAATATTTTGAACTTCCTGCCGAAACGCCCCACATCAAGCGTCCCGTTAAACACTGTACTGCCTTTGCCAAAGTGCTCATGTGTAGCAAAAAATTTCACCCAGAAGTAATATATGAGAACTTTAGGTAACAAGAATGTTTAACTTACCATTAGCTCAGTGTTCATTGTCTCTTTATTGCAACTAGTGCACAGAAGTGACAAAAGTAAGTTGCATTTACAAACGTACTCGCCATGTCGCAAAGGGGTAAAGTAGTCAGAAATACGTTTATGGAACTTTTAGCTTGCTTACTGTAAATATTTTCGGCTAGTCTTCCAAAAAGCTCAGAACAGAAAAAATTGTGCAAAATACTTTGTTGATTATGTAGAGCAATATTGCTTTAATTTTTGCAACAGGCACATTAAATTATGTATAACCCGTAAGCCTCATTACTCTAGTGGCAATGTTGATAGATGTTTTGCTTCAGACCCAAATCCCCGTTTAAAGGGACACTAAAGAGAAACAATGAATTGGTTTAGATTGATAAAGTGTGCTCGGAGAACTCTTGTGTGGTTTATTTCACCGCCATAGGTTTATTATTAGAGGAGAAAACCAAGTTCAAAGTTTCATTTTTAAATTTCGCACCGAGCTTTGTAATTCGTGACGTAAAAGATTTCAAAGAGCATTTAACGTATTTTGGTACCACTGGCTCAACGAAATTTCCACAAACTCATTATGTCAAGTTTCTGGCCACCTCAGAGGACAATGTACTTCGATTTAACCGATCAGGAACTACGTAGGCCCTAAGCAGGCGCCATCAAAAATATGTGATGTCACGGCAAATGGTGCGGGAATTCCAAGGTGGCGTCGCCACCTGTATTTTCTTTTTGCGCGTTTTCTCGCTTATTAAGCGTCTTCTCGCAGCAAGCGTGGTGTTTTTGGTGTCGTGGAAGACTACTGTACTAATGCGAGAAAAATCGTTTTGCTCTTTAGTGTCCCTTTAAGAAGTGTGAAGTAAGGCAGAATGTACATGTCAGTAATTTAATAAAACAGTGGCCATAATTGAGGCAATTTACTGGCAGCGGTTGGCTTGGTGTAAAGTTCGCCTGAAAATGCAACATTTTTTTTTTAATTCTGTGTTTAAAGAAAAAGGTGCAACAAAAAATACCTGCTTGTTTGACATACCCAGGCTGGTTGCTATATCATAATTTTTTTTTATGACTGAGTTCTTGTTCAAAACATCTCGTGTTAAAATCACATGTAATTAATTAATGTAGTTCACAACAGTCAGAAATGAAAAAAACAGTATTCAGTGGTGTTACAAATAATTTGTCAGTAATAGTTCATCAGTTTCTGAACATAATTCAATTGAGCATGGACTATGTGCAATCATACGAGCACACTAATTGCCAGTTGCACCCCTGAATCTTTCATTGCGTGCACTATAACACCACAATGTCTAGGTGTGGACCCCAGTTTTTTGTAGCTATGTTGAATGTTTGGCTGCTTTTGCATGTTTTGCTTCAGCTTCAATCGCAAACATAGTGCCAACCGAGGTGATATGCAGTCCAAAAGGCTGCACTGAATAGTACTTCGTGGTGGCAGCACCTTGGATTGTTGAACACGATTCTGACTGCATATAGGCACACACCGTTGTTCCTTTGCATGCATTTCTAGGCCAGCTCTTGTTTGCTGCAGCCTGGCACTTGTTCCACGTGGTGTTCATTTGCCTGGCTTCATTCACATAAGGTCACGATTGTTCTTAGTCTGTGCATAGTTGCATGACAGTCAGATCTACATCCCCATTTCCGTTCTAAAAGTTTTGCATTCACTGTGCTGTGATTTCGCTGGTATTTTGCTGTGAGATTCATAAAACGTTGTTGGGCTAGTTGGTTCATGGTGTGCAAAAGGTAATAACGCAACGCAAGGAGAAGAAAAGAGGTACAAGAAAGAGCATCACTTGCTACTGGATTTATTTGAAGAAAGGTTCTTTTTTATACAGTGCAGCCAGATGTGCGCTTACATTTGTGCAGAACAATCAGGTACAACCACATGTTCATGTAATCATGCTCTAAAAAAAATTGTGCTTCTGCTCTATGCAGGGTGACAGATTTATGTATCAGTGATACGTTTGTCTCCCTGCATAGAGCGAAAGCATACAGTGCAAAAGAAAAAAGCAAAAACTATTTTTGTTGCATCAGTGTCGCATCCTTCTTTCACTTCTCACCATTGAAGTCCGTGCTACGCGTGTCTGTCAAAAATTGTCTGAGGTGCATGCTTTGCTGCTTAAGTGCTGTCCTGATCGGGCACCAGCTTTCTGCAACAATCCATGTGTGTTTGTATTGCAGTGGACATTAGAACACCTATCGGAACACCTTTTACCACATTCACACCTTGTTCCTATTGCTGCACAGGTACTTTGTGGCAAAATATGGGGGGGGGGGGGGGGGGGGGAGTAGATGCGTTTCAGTATGCCAAAGTTGCCAGCATAAAGGATTGCAGTTGGAGGATTTTGCTTTCCCGGTGGCATGTCACAAATGCTCTTTATTCTGTCTTTTGTCTTTTCTTACTAGAAAGACGAACAAGAAAAAAAAAACTAGCTGCTTAATCTGGCATGTTGACACGTTTGCATGCAAGTTGTCCCCCTGTCCATCACTTTAGCTTGTTTCCTACTGTGAAGAAGCTGTCACTGACCCACCTGTTTGCCTTTCTGCTTAGTTCGCACACTCAGTGTTTGCTTGTGAAGCTTGTTTGCTGATGAATGTAACTGAATGTTTATAATTCTTTATGGGAACTTTATGAATGTTTATAATTCTTTATGGGAACTTTATGAATGTTTATAATTCTTTATGGGAATGAGCACCATATCACTGCTCACAAAATGTTATTGATCAGTTATATAATTACGCAATAATTTAGTTTACTACTTCTTTATGCAATGCCAGTAGACATTGAGAATACCTCAAATAAATAAGTGATTAATTGTGATTCACGGGGTATGTCTAAGAAGGCATGATTTTAATGAACATACACCAAGTACAAAATGAGGCCGCATGAAATCAAGTAACTGAGAGAAAGCAAGTGGTTACAGAAAGCACAACAGCATTGGGCTCAGCCTTTTTCCTCTTTTTTTCTCTTCTTTTTCCTTTTGTTAGCCGCTTCTAAAAATTTTCTAGGTCTAGATACATTGTGAGGACATCATTACAGCATTGTGCACTGGCAGTATTAGGAAAAATTGCCGTGGTTGAATGCGGTTTAACCGAGTTTGTCAAGAAATAGCTCAGTTTTACTTGCTTTGGTAAAGGGCGAGACCATTGGTTTGCAGAGATTTAACTTTTGTGCATGTTTTGGTTTAGGCAAGGACAAGACTTTGTGCTCCTGAACTGCGGGAGTCAACAAGCTTCCAGTGTTGAGCTGCAGCATGTCTCACGCGCAGCTGCACAATGTTCCTGCTTGTGGATGCACATGCGAGTGCACTTTTTTTTCAGCATGACTAGTGTTTCGCTGAAGCTCTTTGGCCGGCATTGCAATGGTACGATGCGTGTGGAACGAAGCACTGATATGCTGGAGAAGTGTCATTGTGAGCTCATCGGCAAGAACTTTACGCCATCTCGCAGGCATTGTATAAACAATTTTCTGTGGCGCTAGCATAGCTCAGAAGTGCTGGCATGATCTTGTCTGAGCTTGAATGTCATATTCACGGAACCAGGCTTTTTCTGGGTTTTTACCGAGAGGTATAGAGCTATCACTTTAAAAGTACAAAGGCTAATAAGAATAAAGCTGCTCAAATGAAAACTCTTTTTTTAATTAACAGTGTTTTGCTGTATAGTTTTAGCATCATTCTGTAACAGTTTCTCTCCCTTCTCCCAGCAATTTTTTTGTTCCATATCTCTTTTGTTGGCAGTTAGTGTTGGTAGTGGTAGGTGATTTTTTTATGCCTTACAGTGCCATCAGGTGCCAGCATGAAACTCTTCTACTACGAGACAGTCACTAGACCAGCTGTGGAAACCAGTTGTCTGGCTTTCTTTCCCCTGCATTGTTGCCTTTCATTGAAGCTAGTATTCAGAATCTGCAGCTTTCTATGTACTACACAAACACCTAAGAATAATGGTCTATAAACATACGGGATCTATTCCTACTCAACAGATAACACACATCTTTATTCCTGTTCACTCTTGTTCACTCGGACACAATAGACTCGCTGACATTCAAACTTGCATATAAAATATAATGCACATTGGTGAGCTTGTTGGTACATGACTGGCAAACGAACAGTGCTGCTGAAAATGGACTACACAGAAAGAACACAGTGTTTGGCGTGTTTGCGCTGTGTGTGTGTGTGTGTGTGTGTGTGTGTGTGTGTGTGTGTGTGTGTGTGTGTGTGTGTGTGTGTGTGTGTGTGTGTGTGTGTGTGTGTGTGTGTGTGTGTGTGTTCTAGTCCTGTTTGTTTCCCAATAACATAACCTTTTCGGGCATGAATTATGATGGACTGTATTTAAATGTTTCAAATTTACACAAATTTATTCCAATCCACTGGTTATTCCACTGCAAGAATGAGAAGGTGGTAATATGTTGATTTGTGCATTTTAATTAATTAATTGTAATTAGAGTGTGATTAAAGACCTATCAATTCTGAAGTCAATTATGCTCGATTTCTGCATAAAAGTATTCAGATATCAGGCTCGAAATACTTTGGCAAATTTTTGTCAATTATGTTCATTCTGAGCAAACAAAGGTTAATAGTTTTGGCATAGCTCCCGGAATGCGACACGTCGTATGACTCATCGAACGTTGTAGTGTCTTCAACAAAGTGACCCTCTGCAGCAATACACAGCACAGTGAAGTTTAATGAACACTGGTTGTCCACTCAGGAAACACTTACAAATGTGCACATTGTGTTTCAAGCCAGTTGAAGAAACATGCGGTGCGTGATGCGTCTCTAAAGTTGATATCTATAATTGTACACACCACCGCTGAAGGGGATAAACTCATTTACACATGCACCTGAGAAATGAATCTGAGTATGAGTGATTGCAGTCAAAGAATAAGTATATGATCTACTTCCTGGGTTATGCTGTTTGGTGCCTTATGTTGAGCTTAGTAGGAAGCCATGATTCATTCACTGGATGAATGTCTTCGTTGGTTCCTGTGTGTTGGGTGTTAAACTTTTTGATGGCTTTGACCTTCAGGGTTGCTGCGGGTGCTTTATGTGCAGGTGCAAAAGGTGTGCCCTCAACTATGACCTCATGGAAAAGTTAGAGCAGACCAACTTTGAGCTTCAGCAGCAGCTCAGATATGTCAGTGAGAAGACATCGGCACGCGAAGCTGAAAGCATGCGTATGCTTGCAGAAGCACGAGCTGAACTGCTGTCCAAAAATGACAAGGTAGGGTACCTTCACACACATTGGTGTTGCATGGGGCATGGCATTTGCTTCGTTAATGATATGACTAACAGTATAGGCTGTACTTATTTGCATTGTTTTAAATAAATAGGACTACTTGTTCATTTTAGGGGAGGTTACTATTTTTGCATTTTGGCCTATGTTTGTAGAATGTTTGCACCTCTTTCTTTTTGTAAAAAGATGTGAACGAGTGGTGACAGTTGCGCACTCTCAGATAACAAAATTTTCAGTGTTGTCTTCTATTATGACGTCAGTCAGGACTGGGGTGATGACACTGAGTTTCTGTGTGGGAGTCTTCTGAAGACAGAGTCGGCCCTGAAGGTAACTCCCCACACCCCTAAATGTGTCATGCTTCTTCACTAGTTAAAAAAAAAAAGAATAAACTCTTTTACTTTCACTAAGTGTTTACAGCGGGAAAGTCACTCCTCATTTTGTAAATGAAACATTTATTATTATTTCTTTAGCATATTTAACTGTAGAGCATTATATAACAAAAGAGTAGCAATAGTTTACATAGCACCCATACATGGCAGGAATAATAATTGTGGAGCTCCCCATGGAACATGTAATATTTGATAGTGAATGGGTTAAAACTTCTTTATGGTTTATAGTTATTGGGGATCACTGTTAAAGTAGGAGTGTGCGAATATTGATCACTTTTGAATAGCAAATCAAGTAATCACCCTCATTTTTTAACACTAATTGCTTTTTGCAAATGTATGGTGTTTTAAATATTTTAATGCCTTGTGTCAGTAAGTGTACAGGAACAAAAATGAAACTAGCACCTAACTGCAAGAACTTTTGTGTCAGACTGTGTCAGACAGAATGCCCATAACCCCAAAAGTTAGATATCAGAGTACACTATGCCACTGAGGAAGCTATACATTTTTCGACTGTATCGTGGAGTGTTTGCCTAATCACTACTTCCACATGTTATTGGTTACCTCGTTTTGTTTCGCAATTTCTGCATTTTCTACTCCCCACTCCTGTGACAGCCATTTGAGACTGCAGTATGTTGAAATACATGAATAAATAAAATAAATGAGTGACAGATATCCTGTGTTGGCATGCATATTTTGACTCTGTAATTATTCATTCTAACTGCACATTTTGTTAATTGCTCTGTCTCTCATAAGGTAAGCAACTCTTTAAAAAAACACAACTTTGCTTTGAGTTCTAGTATGTCTCAGGTATTTAGGACCTGGCTCAGTCATGTTTAAGTCTTTCTTCTTTCTTCAGAAAGTAATCATAAACACACAGAATATAGTACTATTATTATTCTTGCCATATTGAAGTCGTAACTTACCTGGTCTTTAACTTACAGTTGTTCTAATATTGACCTCTTCTTTAAAGTATTTCACTCCAACCTCTTTAAAACCTTTTGATTCCTCCAGCTTTTATCTCTTCATGCACTGGCTAAACGTGGAAGTTGGGCCAGCATGTAAATTGGAATTGCCTTCCCATCTCCATTGCTCTAATCACTGACAAAAAGCTTCAAAACTGCTGATACCTTTCACTAATGTTCCTACTATATTTCTTTGTTTTCATTTATTTTAACCTTACTGATTTCTTTAATGCCTTTGTTCTCTGAAATTACATAAAATAATTATCTGGCATACAGCATGGCTGCTGGTTCTGTTTCATTTGGCTTGACATTAAAGATCCCTCTTGTTCCTGACTAAAATTACATTGAAGGCTGAAATGTAGAAAGTATTCATAGGGCTGCACTATTCATGGCAGCAGTGAGTATTCATGGTAGCGCTTGTCCTCATCTGCCTTGTTCTCTTCTGGCATGCATGTCCTTTCCGCACTGAATCTGGTAGTAACTACGCTAGACCAGCTAGCCCAACAGGTGGTCCTTCTGAAGCAGTGAGAATTTTCATAACATGCAGGCTGCAAATTATGCAATTCTTGCCACTGCCAAGATCTTGAAAACCTACAGGTATCAATTCTGCTTTACAGGAATAGTCGCATAGTGTCTCTCCAAACTTATGCGATTGCTTTAAGGGCAAAGGGTAGGGCAAGATTTGGAAGAAGAAATCACTTTTTTTTCTTTGCAATTCGGGAAGGGCGTCCCTTTGTGCATATTTGTGGCTGGAAGCCGTTTTTTCAAAAGCAAGTAGGGAGTTAACACGCACCCTAGGACAAGCCCCTCATATGCGTTCTGTGCTTACGGTCCATTTTTCTAAAAAAAAAACTTCATGTACGAAAACCAAAATGCTTGTCTGGAGTCAGCTGTGTATAGGAAATTGTTGGGTAACTTCTAAGGCAGTCTGAAGACGCTGTGCGCCTTTTTATTCGCACTTACTCTACGGAGCACGTCTGTTCGAACACTTTCAGCTCCTAGCTTCATTACACCTTGTGTCTGTCGTGCCTGTCTATAAGTTGAGATGCTGAGGGCAAAGAAGGTCTTCAGCAAGTCTAAGTTTCATGGCAACCAATACAGTTCTCTTGTAAATGCGAATAAATGCTGGCAACGTACTGAGGTGCTGAACGCTGAACGAGCAAGCTCTTTATCGTTGAACCTCTCGGCCTTTTCAGCGTCCTTCGAGGTGAATCACGTGCAGGGTGACAACGGGTATGCTCTAATAGATATGAATATTATGTATTTGTGATGCAGTTAGACCAAATTGCACGTGCAAACTGTGTGGTGAAAGTGTTGAGCTAATGGGAATTGCATTGCATTGTCTTTGCTGTCTTTGTTTAGGCTTCAGAGTCTTAAGGATTGTGACATTGGATTTTTGTTCTTCCGTTTAATGATGGCAGTATCGCACGAGCCAAAACTGTGAAATAATTAGGATTGAATCCTGGCCAAAAGTACAGTCAATTTGCTGGAAAAACTGACCACAATTGACAATACATTGTGGATAGAGCTGCACGGAAGCTCACGAAAGAAGCAAGGCAAGCAAGACGAAAGGCTCCAAAGTGAAAAATTGACTTTGGCAATGATTACAAAGCTTGTAGCTACTAAATAAAATAGTTGAATGGTGTTTGTGGCAAGGTACGTTTGTTTTTAAGCTGTTTTCTAACTTTAACCTCGATTATCTCAAAACCATGTTTTTTATTACTTATGCACCATTATTTCTTATGTATTTCAAGGTAACCAGTTGATTATTTTTTCTTGTATTCTGCATAAATCCAACTACTGAAGCAGAATTGAAATTATGCACTTTACGTTTTTTGTGTTACAAATTTTCAAAGATGCAAATTAACTCAAAATTTAGGTCCTTGTGGTAAAATACTCACCAAAATTCTAATATTAGTCAGATTTAAATAAATCTGCTTCAGTTAAAAAAGCAGAAAATTTGGAAGAAAATGATGTATGCATTATGTGGATATCCCTTTTAGTCACTGAGAAACGGTACCTCAAAATAGCCAAAAATGCATGGGGCGTATAGGGCTTACCCTGTGCCCTTAAAAGTGCTCCGAAATTTGTATATCAATTTTCCATGAATTGTCCTGAACTGTAATGTATGAGTAACATCACTCCAGCTAAAATGCTACAACCAAGTAACAGTTAAAGCCAGGAGACTTGCCTTTTGCAGCAACTCTGCTTATATGGTGTTGGCACTTGTTGAAAGTCTTTTGCTAGCTTCGCAGCTTGTGCTCCTAGTAACATCAGCAATACTCGTCATCTTTACACCATGCTTTGGTTTGGTGTTGTTCGTGACATGCTAGCATGTTTCTCAATTGCAGTTGGCCAAGCTGCTGGAGATGGTGACAAAGGAGAAAGACACTATGGTAGTGAAGTATGCAACCAGTGAAAAGGAAGTTATTCTGGCACGAAGGGCCTTGGAGGACATGGAGAAGAAGTACCGGGAAGTAGTCAAAGAACGAGACCAGCATTTCAGCCGAGTGCGCTCGCTCAACAATGAGCGTGCCCGTCTCTGTTCCAGCCTTGACACCAAGGTTAGTATCTCTTGTGCTTTGTCATCATTGCAGGGCTTGTAAACTTGCCCTAAACAGCGTCATAGCAGTAGCAGTGTTTTCACATCACCAAGGGCTCAGTTAAATGCTGCCTCATGCTCAAAAATTGACTGAAGCATGCAGACCCATGAGCAGTATCTTTTTCATAAGCATATGCCATAACACCATGAAATGCTAGGCATAACAACCGCCATCTTTGTAAGCTTTGCATAGTTTGCAGCCTGTCAGTATGGCACAGCCTGGAGTGTCGTGCAGGAGAGTGGTATCTTAACAAACAACCACTATTGTGCAGTTTTTGTGTAGTTTATGCCTATCCTATATATATATTTAAAAGCTTGAATTTCGCCTTTCATAGTGCTGTAAATTCCTTCATAGTTTTGCCTTTGTTTAGGTAAAGGCAATACATAAAGTACACACAAGAGTGATACACAAAGAAAGAATGGCTTAACCATATATTGCTGTCTGCAAATGTCATTCCTTTATGTCTCATCCTTATGCGCACTGTACATCGGAGCTATATGCCACTGTCATGTGGATGACAATACTTCCTTGTCTGACTGGATCTAATCGGAAGGAACCTTGTGCAAAACGTTTTGATCAATTCACCAAAGCATTAAATTGAGCATGGCAGCTATGATATCTAAAAACTAATGATGCAATAGCTACGGCATTAAGTTCTTCCTTGCCGTTAACTGGAAGATCCATCAAGTAAAAACGTGGAACTAGACGGTTCAGTGCATGAAACTCACTAACAATGTTGCGCATTTAAAGGAAACAGTCAACATATCCTGTCAGAAATTAGTCACTAAAATGTGCCTATGCATGCCATGTATACACTTAATGAATGAAATTGTTTTTGTTTTGTTAACACATTGCAACTAGTGCAGCCATAGGCAGAAATAATCATATCCTCCTTTTTTTTTTAATTGTTGGGGGCCTGTAGGTTCTTCATGACTATTTAATATACTATGGTGGATTTTTTGGGGGGATGCAGGTACTTCGTCTTGAGATTGTCCCGGTGAACATAAGACATGTGAGAGTAAATAAACAGTAATCACACTCACTATTGCAGTCATCAAGTTCTGCAACCAAATCTTCTTTTTCTGCTCTTGTTTGTTTAGGTAATGAGATATTTGATGAGTTCTTTCATATTTTCATAGGTTCTGAGTGTCTGTGGCGCCATAAAATTGCTGGTCCCTCTAACATTCAGTTCTTGTATAGCCATACCCTGCAGCAAACAGCATTATCTATTTGCACTGAATGATCAAAAGGTGCAAATAAGAGATGGTTTCTGTATAGGTGAGGCTTAATAGCAGTGTGAGGGCAACCTTTTAAAGGAGGCAGCAGCTAAAATGTAAACGTTAACATTGATTGGTGTTCATGTGCTTGTTGACTGAGTGGTAGCCATTCAACATACCACGGAATATTTTATAATTTCTAGACAGAAAGATGTTGATGGAAATTACGTTCTTTTAGCTAGCAGACATGGCAAAGCTTCAGAAGGAGCAGGAGAGGCTCAAGGAGGAATTATCTGCGCGAGACATCAAGATCAAATGGGCTCAAAACAAGCTCAAGACCGAGGTGGATGCCCACAAGGTATGTGCTTGGTACATTACCCTTTTACGAAGAATGTACCACATGCCTTTTATTCTTTTGAAGAGAGCTCATTACTTAACAGTTCATAATGTAGCCTTGTGTGTCCGCTTTGATGCAGCAAGTGTAGGAAGAACTGCTCTTTGTTCCGAGCCCCAGTTAAATTGTACATTCTACAGCAGAGGAACATGCCAATATTAGTAGAGACAGTGTGATTTCCTGGATTGACATGCCATTTGTGCCCCTATGTTGACATTGCTATGGGAAATCATGTGTGACATTTACTCTGGTGCACAAAGATCAAGAGGGTGTTGAGGGGAAGTGAGGGGTGCAAGGGAGGGGCAGTTTCGTGTAGCTCTTTGGATTAGACTGTTACCTTCCTTCATTGGAGAGATCGTATCTCCCTTCCTTACACCCTTCTTTATTGGAATTTTATTTCTTTTTTTACGGAGGACTATGGTGGCTGTGGACTATGGCGGCTATGGTGGAGCCACTGTAGAATTCTTCCAGTATTTTTGTATATGGCTCGTTTACATCCCGATTCCATAACGCCTGCATCACTGCTGGCATTTGGACCGAATCAAATGCTTTCTCGTAAGCTATGAGCACTATATATAGGGACTGGTTATATTTTGCAGATTTATCTATCACATGATTGATAGTGTCTATATGGTCTAAGTCGAGTAGCCTGCACGAAATCCTGCTTGGTCTTTTGACTGATTGAATTTTAAGGGGGTCCTAATTCCATTAACGATTACCTTTGTAAATAGCTAGTAGGCAACATACAGTAAGCTGAGCGGCCTCTAATTTTTCAAGTTCTTGATGTTCCCTTTCTTACAAATTTAGATGATTTTAGCATTCTTCCAAGATTCTGATACGCTCACGGTCACAAAACATTTCGTATACAGGGTGGCCAGTTGTTCTAGCACAATTTGTGACAAATTGCAAAGTGTGATTACTGAATTAGATAGGGGAAGTAGAACGGTAGGTCTGAAAATTAATATGCAGAAAACTAAAGTAATATTTAACAGCCTCAGAAGAGAGCAACGCTTTGCAATAGGTAGCGAGGCACTGGAAGTAGTAAAGGAATAGATCTACTCAAAACAGGTAGTGACGACAGATCCGAACCATGCAACTGAATTAACTAGAGGAATAAGAACGGTGGAGCACATTAAGCAGTCATTCTCAAATCATGAACAGTAGTTTACCAGTACCCATCAAGGGAAAAGTATGTAACAGCTGCACCCTACCAGTACTCAGCTTCACGGCAGAAACCTGGAAGCTTACGAAAAGGGTTCAACCTAACTTGAGGATGGTGCAACGAGCGATGGGAAGAAAAGTGATAGGTGTAAGCTTAAGTGACAATGAGAGAGCACAGTGGGTCAGGGTGTTAAGAACATCTTAGGCGAAATCAAGAAGCAATAGGAATGAGCAGGACATGTAGCGAGAAGGCAAGGTAGACGCTGGTCACTAAGAGTAACAGACTGGATTGCAAGAGAAGGCAAGCACACGAGGGGGGGGAGGCAGAAAGTTTGGTGGGCAGATGAGCTCAAGAAATTTGTGGGGACAACATGTCTGCAGCAAACACAGGACCAGGTTAATTGGAGAAAGATGGGAGAGGCCTCTGTCCTGCAATGGGCATAGTCAGGTTGATGGTGATGATGATGACTTTCCCTTCAAGGAAGTGTCTAGCTTTACGTCCAGACGTAACAACAATTGTTAAGGTTACGTCCAGCGAGTAAGCAAATAAATGGAGAATATTAAACGCTCCCTCCATTTTTCATCAAGTGAGTACCAATTCGTCATCAATTGAGTATCAATAATTCAAATGCATTTTGCACTTGAATAATTGGTACTCATTTAAATTAATAAAATTATCATTGCTTCCTTAGTGCTAACAAAGTTCTGTTGATGTGAGACCACTTTATTGTGCACATTGAAACTGTAACTACCTGCATAATTTTTCCCTGCAATATAAGGTAACCTCACTGCCTGAACAGTCAACTTTGACATATGTATGCAAACAAGTCAGCTTGCATGAAAACATCTCCAGGTCTGGTGTCATGCATGAATGACAAACAGCAACATGCCTCTTGCTTGATTTACGTTGAATTGCACTGTAAAATGCCGCTGTAAAAGGCTCAGGCCAAATGCTGATGGTAGACCATCATCACCATTACTTTGGGCGTGGGAGTGATTACACACATAGTTGAAGATGGCTGTTGCTGCCTGCTCACAAAGGCTGTTTCCGAGTCTCGCTTTTTTATGCACCAAAAAAGCAGAAGTTACCCATCACAAGTGCTGACAATGTGCCACGTCAATAAATGGCATAATGGTACATTTTGCTTATTGCCTCCAGGTGGCTTCATTTTCTTGAATACTGTTTCAGGTTGTACGCAGCGTGTGAAGGCATTGTTAAACTTTATTAAAAAGCAGTGCTGAACTACATCACCAAATTGAGAGCAACAATGCAAGTGCCCTACACGGTAGCATTGTAGAGGATTAAAGAAATTTTGAATTGAAAATTTAATTGGATGGTAGTTTATTAACAAAGTATAGATCAATTTGAAATGTAAAACAAAGCCAGAAACTGGTATCCTTGCCTGTCTAGACTTTTCTACAGCAGTTTATTGTGCAGAAAGTAAAGAGGAGTAATTGAAGGTGTTAGTTCTACACCAGCATCACTGCTGCATTTTGGAGCTAAGGTATGAGCATGCTTCTGAAGTCGAACGTGTTGCAGCTGCTTTTGCTGGCTTTACTCTGCCATTACACGCAGGAGACACAGGCGAAGCTGGAGCAAGCACAGCTGCGGCTACGAGACCTGCGTGAGGAGGCAGAGCAAGTGCGACGCGACTGTCAGGAAATGATCAGGCGCTACCAGGAGTCCGAGGAGATTAAGTCTGTTTCCTTGGATCACCAGCTTAAGGAGAAGCTGTCTGAGCTTGAGGAGCAGAAGATGGAAAAAGAGAGCCAAGAGGAGGCAAGTTTGACAATGAGTTCACCTTCCCCTTGCAACACCTTAGCTGCTTGGTAGAAGTATGCCATTTAGAAAGGCTGCCGTGAGTCACATTATGATGTTTTAATTTCTCACCCACATCTTCCCATGGGTGGGGGTGCAAACTCTACAAGCTTGCCGGCCATTTAACTTGCTGTCTTTCTGTGACATCTGCCCCATAACCAGGGACGTAGCCAGAAATCTTTTTAGGGGGTCGGTTCTGACCTCTCTTATGTATGTTCGTGCGTCTGTATATGTGTGCGTATATACAGTTAAACCCCTTTATAAGAGGCACTGATGTAACAGACAATTGGGCATAAGAAACACCAGTGTGCCTACACCAAAATAAGGGTTGATCAGAAAACAAGAACGATGTAACCTGCTTATAAGCAACCCTTTGTATAAGGGAGAAGTACTCCCCGGTGCGTCACTTATAAAGAAGTTCACCACCTGTATACACATACAAAATGCAAATATTTCAGGGTTCAGGGGGGGGGGGGGGGGCTGCCTTTGAAACCGAAGCCACTCCCCTGACTGTGCCACGCCCCATAACTTGCCATACAATAAAAACAAAAAAAAAGGAAGGGAATAAAATGTGCCACCATAGTTTATGCATAATTATGCAAAGCATTGTTGCACTTCTATGAGTGCATGTGAGACTAGTACGTTGCTTTAGGGCTTTGCTAACGTCAGTAAGAAATGAACCTCTGCGACAGCTTGCCACTGTCAAGTTCAGTCACAGCTTTACTTCCTTTGTACATGTTACCATGGTTAATGAACTATCATTGTAGTGGGGTCGTTCAGGTCATAAACGCAACTGTGCTAGGTCTCGAGTGAGCATTTCCATGTAACTTGGGCCTAGGTCTTTATGAGAGCTACATGGTTGTCGCCATAATGCCCGCTGGGCTGTTTTGAACACGTGGGAACCCTCCTCTAAAGCACTGCCGCAGCTGTAGCACGTGCCTTTGTGATGAGGCACAACAGTTTAGAGTGGAGGCGCTGTCTTTCCCCTATAGTGGAAACATCTATACATGTGCCTTTAATTTTTTTATTTCATTATGCTGTAAACGCGACGGAATGGGTATTACAGGAGTGGAGTTTTAAAGGGGAAATAGAGATAAATAATAACTTGCATGAGCAAGAACAGCTTTGACCAAAAATCAAAAAGAAAAAAAGAAGGCATGCTGAACACATAGTGTTAGTGTAAGCTGTGGAGTAAAATAGACAGGAGTGCCGTGGTGCACAACTCGCTGCGGTGGGCTCTGTTTGCGGGGTGGATTCAGCAATGCAATTTGCATGTTCATCTGCTTTTTCGTACTACCTGCTGCCACTATCATGACCTGTGTCATGCAAGCAGTGACCTTTCTCGAGACCAGATACAGCAAAATTGATTTTCTGGTTTGTCATCCTTTGGAAACCACAGTGCAAAATTGCTGGAAGCACGTGCGCGCACACCTTGCGCCTTTGCCTCGTCATCTGCTTCACATGACATTGCTCCTACCACTGCCGTTGGTGGCACTGTTCGCCAGGGCACTGTGGTGTAAGTGGTACATGTGCTCCCTTTAGGAACAGAGTTGCGCTACAGTTTTCCATGCACAGCTTGCGCATGGTAAAAACTGGCTCTGCTGCGTTGAGGAGAAGCCAACACTTTGCAGTTGACTCCAACACTTCACAGAGTCCTACACATGTGGGAAAGGGCTTTCCTACGTGACATCAGATCCCAAGATGGGGGACCTCGGGACAACTCTTTCTCCCTACGGACAGGAACCATATACAGTAACTCTCAGGCACTGCTGCCACCTCATCATGGCCATTCGATGCCTGTACCTCTTTGTACAAACATCTGCTGTGGTGAAGCTTTGTTCCCCCTAATGTCGAACCCTGCACACGCCTGTCCTAATGCACATATGCATTAGATTTGGGGTCTGGGTTAAATAATGCCCCCTATGCTTTCCTTGGTTTCATTGCCCATTGGCTCAATTAGGTTGTGTCTTACAAAAATTACAAAAACAGTAAGCCCCTCAATCCATTCCTCTTCTTTTATATACA
Organism: Rhipicephalus sanguineus; assembly: GCF_013339695.2. Lineage (NCBI taxonomy): Eukaryota > Metazoa > Arthropoda > Arachnida > Ixodida > Ixodidae > Rhipicephalus > Rhipicephalus sanguineus. Next base: position 293,637,376 of record NC_051176.1, on the reverse strand, counting down.
CACAACGGTTTAAAACTAGCACCAGTATTGAGATAACCACTGGAACTTTTGGCAGTATACACTGCTGCACCATCCGCCTTTTTAAAAGAAAGCACCTTAAGCAGTACAGGACTAATGTAGCTGCAACACTCATTGCACACTATGTGAATACATATCATAAAATCAGCATTAGAAATTCTGCTGATTATAGATACCTTGGAAATTTTGAAATTTAAATGTGAGTTAAATTGATTGATTAAAAGTTAAATAAGAATACTTAGGTGAACATTAAACTCTGTATTTTAACTGCTCGTAAGGTATGAGTAAGGTATGCTTCTTCGAGTAATTCAGCTGGAGGTGGGTGTGTCAAGATAAGATCGAACACGAGGTCCCGGTCACCATTTCCGATTTTGATGAAATTTACTGTAGGTCTAGGCATTACACCCAGAACAATGGTTTCGCAGTTAGTTTTGCGAAAAAAAATTTTGTTCGCCTAATAAAATATACAAATTTTGGCCGCAAAACAACACTTTTCCGCCAATTTCGCGATTTCTGAATTTTGAGCGCACCTAAGGAAAAAACGGTGCACTTCTTCGTCACAATATTTATTCCCCTCAAAGAACAAGTGAAATACAATCCTATGAGTCTATTATTTCCCTTGCTTGTCGAAGCACTTTTGAAGAAAAAAATCACAAACTTGGCAAATTGCACTAAATACCTGTATTTCAGGAATTTATTGCTGCAAGCAAGTTAAAGTGTGGATAATAAAAATCGGTACATATTAACTTTGATACTTTCGCTCTCTTTTAAAATAATTTGCGTGGTTTTATCAGGCTCCGTTTTACTCGATAAGTGGGCTGAAACGTAAGTGATTTACTAAAAACGCCGAACTTTGAAAATGATTTTCTCAAAAAGGCCATTTTTAATTTTTTTCAAACTCCCTCTGATTGAAGTCAAGGTCGTCATCTCCCATTCCGCAGAAAAACACGTTGCATTATTTTGGTTGCTAACAAGTTATAGTGCATGAAATGTGACCATGCCAGCCTAGCGGCCACGTCATTCATTATGTCCTGAAACTCGGATATAAGTTGTTGAAAATACTTGTACATAACATAATCACAAATCAGCAGCTCCACACCAACAAATGCGCAGCCAGGTGTCATGGTTATGCAAGCTTTGTCTTGCGATCAGCCGCTTGACAAACCCGCAGAAGATGCCAAAATATGTTGTGTCGTGCATATCAATTAAGGCACATCAAATTCGTTCCTCATTCTTTATTTCCTCTTCGTCGTCTTCGCTGAGGCGGCCGCCGAGCACGTGCCATCTCCTGGCGCCGTAGTCGGCAGTGACGCCTTATACGACATATCCCCTTTTGCGAAAAAAAAAAAAAAAAAAAAAGTTGCTACCTAATATAGTCCTTGAACTTCTGCGGTGTCTTCTTCTTACGAGTGCTCCTTCTAATACGCGCTTGAGATCCCGACATATTGGGTGAAACTTGCGCACTGTCTGCTGCGAGTGGTTCAGGAGAGTCCGCATGTTCATGATTATCCTCTCTTGACGTGCCAGGATGCGATAGATCACCCATAACTGTACCAGACGATTGAGTGGATGCCGGTGACCAGTTCATAACAGCAGATGTGCCTGATCTCATTTTGCTGACAGCTGCAGGGTGAACAGCAGCTAACTTGGACGCGTTCCACACTCGTCCATCTTCCAACAAGTACGAGGCTGGTCCACGCTTTTCAACGATCTTCTTGGGCGCGGAGAACTGTGAAGATAGCTTCCCAGGAATGGCAGATAATTTAACCCGCACGTAATCACCAACGGCGAAGTTTGGTTCCTTAGCTCCGCGTTTTTCATCTGTATAGCTCTTCGACCTGGTTTGCTTGTTTTTCACGCGCTCTCGCAACTGCTCAATCGCCCTTGACGGGTCCGTGCTGAAGCATTTGTCGGGCATGCCCACTATGTCGAGCCTTGTTCGAGGTTGGCGTCCATGAAGAAGTACAGCGGGCGCAACACCAGTTGTCGCGTGAGGCGTACATCGATATATTTGCAGGTAATCAAGCATGGCTATTTTTATATCACGGCGTTCAAACAGAGCCAGTTGTATGTATGACTTCAATACCCTGTTGAATCGTTCCACCAAGCCGTTAGCTTGCGGGTGGTACACAGAAGAGTTGTAATGCTTGATTCCACGTTCTGCGAGAAATTCTTCAAAATTTGCTGATGAAAACTGTGGCCCATGATCGGATACGAGACCACGTGGGTATCCTTCGCGTGCAAAAAGTTCAAGTAAGAATTTCTTCACTGTAGGTGTGGTCGCGTCTCTTACGAAAGCCACTTCAGGCCACTTGCTGTAATAGTCAATGATTGTAATGGCAAAACGGCAGTCGGCTGAAGCTTGCGTGAAAGGTCCTACGATGTCGATTGCAACTTTTTCCCAAGCTTTGTCAGGAAGAGGAACGGGTTGCATTGGCGCTCCATTACACGAGTGCCGCTTCGACTATGTATGAGCTCCGCTTGCACGCCAAACTACGCTCAGAGGACAAACGAGAGAAGGAATGCATCACTGTGAAAGTTAAAGGCTGTTAAGTGCTAACAAATGTCACAGTATGCAACGAAAACTCTGCCAGCAATTTCCCAGTGAGTGCCTTCAATACAGCACGCATGTATTTTTTTTCCTGCTGTTATGCCCGGAGCCGCAAAATATCGCGATAAACGCTCGACTTGCGTTGAATATTCTATCTGCGGACGCACAACAATACAGTATTGTAAAAGCGGTTCTTTAATGAAGCAGTGGACTTGGACACACTTCTTTTCACAGCCGGCTGACACTAGTGTTCTGGCATGAGATGAACAACTGCAGTTTGAGTTGTTTGACCATCGGAAGCACGTATCACAGCTTTCTTTAGATGTCAGTGTCTTTCTTTTGTGTCATATGTTGCTCATAGAATGAGCCTAATTATCTTTAGGCCATCAGAAGATAGAAAGCAACACATGAGCGCACTATGGAGGCGCTTTCTTGGAAATTGCCAGCAGAGTTTTCGTTGCATACTATGACATTTGTTAGCACTTAACAGCCTTTAACTTTCACAGCGATGCATTCCTTCTTTCGTTTGTCCTCTGAGCGTAGATTGGTGCGCAAGCGGAGCTCATCCGCAGTCGAAGCGGCGCTCATGTAATGTGAGTGCCCGCAGCGTCAAGCGGCCGCTGCTGCGGGTTTGTCAAGCGGCTGACCGCAAAACAAAGCTTGCTGAATCATGACACCTGGCTGCGCATTTGTTGGTGTGGAGCTGCTCATTTGTGATTGTCATGTACAAGTATTTTCAACAACTTATATCCGAGTTTCAGCACATAACGAACGACGCAGCCGCTATTCTGGCATGGTCACATTTGACGCACTATAACTTGTTAGCAACCAAAATAATGCAACGTTTTTTTCTGCAGAATGGTAGATGACGACCTTGACTTCAATCAGAGGAATCTTAAAAAACATTAAAAATGGCCTTTTTGAGAAAGTCATTTTCAAAGTTCGGCATTTTTGGTAAATGACTTACGCTTCAGCCCACTTATTGAGTAAAATGGAGAGCGATAAAACCACCCAAATTATTTTAAAAGAGAGCAAAGGTACCAAAGTTGATATGTACCGATTTTTATTATCCTCACTTTAACTTGCTTGCAGCAATAAATTCCTGAAATACAGGTATTTTGTGCAATTTGCCAAGTTTGTGATTTTTTTCTTTAAAAGTGCTTCAACAAGCAAGGGAAATAATAGACTCATAAGATTCTATTTCACTTGTTCTTTAAGGGGAATAAATATTCTGATAAAGAAGTGCACCGTTTTTTTCCCTAGGTACGCTCAAAATTCAGAAATCGCGAAATTGGCGGAAAAGTGTTTTTTGCGGCCAAAATTTCTGTATTTTTTTTCAGGCGAACAAAATATTTTTTCCCAAAACTAACTGCAAACCCATTGTTCTGGGTGTAATGTCCAGACCTACAGTAAATTTCATCAAAATCGGGAATGGTGACCGGGACCTCGTGTTCGTTCTTATCTGGACACACCCAGGTGCAAATTTGTGCAATGTGCCCCGAGCATTTTTAAAAATTTTGTTTAAATGGAATGGTAGCTAATATCATTCTGGTTTCTAGGAGAATGTTCATGTCAGTGTTTTGGTGACTCCCTCAAGAAATGATGTCCTCACCGCAATAAATTGTCGTTTGTCCACTACCACATGTTTTGTTCGTCCATAAACTTGCGTTTCCATGCTCTTGAAAATTTGTATACTTTGCTCAGTGAATCAGTTTTATGACATGTCTAGATAGTGTACTAGCAGTAAAATTTGATGTTAACAGTACAAATGAACATTTCAGAAATTAATGGCAAAGGCTTGTAACTTTGATGCTGAAGCTAAAGAACAGCTGCAGTAAAACACTGGAAGTACTACAAAGCATGTTCATGCTGGATCAACCATTGCCCACCATTGCGTTCGTTAAAAGTGTGTTGCACAGACACACCTTCGAAAATTTTAACTGCTACAAATAATGTAACATACCTGTACCTGTGTGCCTAACATGCTCTTGCTCTATCCCCACTGATCTGTTTTTACATCTGATTGCATTTGGAAAGACATGCAGGCTTGCTGAACATGCTCAGAACACTCGGAAAGAGTGACTGAAAATTCAGTCTCACTTGGCCTTAAAGCGCAAATCTTGCAAATGTAATGTTTTCTTTGTTGCCAGCAAGATCAACCTCATAGTGCAGTATGGCCACCACCTGCTCCTAATGAAAAACAGTATTTGCTTGCAGGTTTACCATGTGATGAAGCAGGAACTGGAATCGCTCAAGAGGAAGCACAAGATGAGCATTGATGAGAACAACAGCCTCACTATGAAGGTAAGGGGAGTGCTTTCCTTTTACTTCTCCGGCTTTTTTTTAATATTACTTCACTTGTATGAGGATGTTAAGGTATCCTCAGTGTGTGCCTACAGTTACCAGCAAGGGCACAGATAAGCAATGGTGAGGATGTTTATTGGCTTTTTTTCACCAAGTATGACAAACATAGCTTGACACAAAACTAAAGCGCTTCTTTTTGAATCAGCATGGAAGCAAGGGGACGACTTGAATTACACCACCTTTGTTCACCGCTGCCAGCTGTGTGTATGTGTGTTTTTAACATTGCATGCATGCATTGTGTACGAAGTATCAAGCAAGATCCAGTTTGACATTGCAAATTTCGGTTGCCATTATACATTGTTTCAAAAAGAAGTCTTGTCACTGAGCTTTACTATGGAACACTGATGCAATTTTATGGAGTCGGTAGTTGGGCCATGGGTAAATGCGAGCAGCTTCGAGTAATTGGTCGGCTAGGTAAGTCCAAAACATGTTGCAGAAGTAGTGCACTCATCGAAAGCACTTATTTGCAGTGAGATCATTTGTTAGTTAAAATTGCTTTCTCTGGGAATTTGTCTTTTTATTCAGCAAGATGAATGTAGGCCTTTTGGACCTCAAAATTGCGGTGAGCGAGCATCGTGGTATCACAAAACCAGCAGTGAAGTCCGTTCAAAATCACCTGCAGGATGCTAGTCTTGTTGGCGACATTTTTGTTTGCCCTTGATTGAGATGCTTGTAAGATAAGGGAGTGTGTGTGGCATTTCATATGGCCACATCGGCGACTGCTGGTGTATGTGTTTCCACATGACAGCAAAGCCTCCATATTGGGCACTGACACAAGGCACAAGCAGAATACGGAGCTATGCTGCATGTGTGGACTGTGCTATACGATGCACCTCTACATGTGCGGTTAAAGAGAAGGGCTTACACACTGAGAAAAGAGGACAAAGAAATGTCTGTGTTGAACAAGCAGCATGTGGTACACAACCCAGCATGCAGACCCTGCTGCTGATGCCGCTCTGCTGTTTGAAAAATGCTGGCATACACTAATGAACCTTGCCATGCCAGCTTGTTGCAGTCAGCTTGCAACCCCTAAGAGTGGCTTCCAGAGATGAACTCTGTTTATTATATCCATTGACATGACAGTTTTACTTTATTAAAACAAGGCTTCAAATATGTGTGTCTCTATGGGAATTAAAAATTGCAATTATTTCATTATATTCAATACTACTTCGTTTTAACCCACTTCATTATAATGAGGCTTGACTGTATATATATAATTACTGAGAGATAGCCTGCTTAGGCACTTAACAACTCGAACTGAAAAAATTGCTGTTAGCACCTATAACACAACTCCAGCACTGATATTCCACCTTTGAGATATATTTCATCAAATTACCTTGTGTTTAGACACACTATAAGTTTCACAAGTGAGAAACCTTTTGCCTCCATATTAAAGTATGGGCACCAGTTGGGGCACGAAAAGCCCACAGGTGAGGTCATATTATACATTGTTATATCTCATATGAATATAATTATTTCTGAAGATGTGAAAACTTACCACATGTATTAACATATCTATTTGTTTAGTGTCCATCACTGTAAGGCTTGCAACCTCACTTTGGAGTAGTGTAAAATTGGGAGAAAAAAAAAAGTTTCACTGTGTGTAACCGTGCCACCATTTATTTATTTATTTTACCCTCAGGGTACACAGTACATTTCAGAGAGGAAGGGCAATGCACAACAATGAAAAAACAAAAACATTATCATGTATTTTCTTCCTCTTTGTACAATTTGTATTGTAACTGAGACCTTGTTTTCCTCAGTGGGTTGTGTTTGATTGTGCGGTCTTCACACTGATTTGCTGTTTCTTTGTATTTGGCTACTTGTCTGTGCATATTTGTTCGTTTTACTTGCTTTTGGTTGACTATGTTAGCATTGTCTTCCCCTCCCACTGTAATGTTTAAGGCGCTGTAGGTATTGTAATAAATAAATAAATAAATAAATAAATGAACATACTAGATGGCACTAGCCCTTCTGCCAATGCTGGAAATATCATACTTCCTAGGCATCTAACCTACAAAACTGCAATTTGGTCACGCACTCCAAAAAAAGAAAGTGATGCAACAGTGCTTGTTAGGCCTAGCTGGAGGTCGTGGCAAGTGGCAGATTTTTGCATGAAATTTGCCTTCAAACGTTTGTGCCAGTGGAACATTATTGACAGTTGAGGGTGGACTCACATGCACGAATACCATTGGTCACGTGCATAAAATAAAGTTTGGGTTTGTAGGCAGTCAGCCAACTACTACTGCAAGCACCTACCTGGTATGCTGGCATGCTTGTTGGACAGAACAGCATAATTTCATGTGTAGACATAAAACTTCAAACTCATCTTGTGCTGCATAGCATAGACTGAGTGTCTATGGTATGCTCATAGTTGCATTTACTGTTGCTATCACTCTTGCTCACTTTCGAGAAAAATTTTCTCTCTTCATTTTTCTGTACGAGTCACATACTTGCTGAAATGTTTTTAGTTGAACCACTAACTACACTGCAGGAAGTGGAAGATGGAAGCTGTGATGAAAAAATCCGTAAACAGGGGGTGGGTGCTCGGGCCGACGTTTCGACAAGTGGACTTGTCTTCTTCAAGGCCGGAACTGATTTCCTTAGCTATCGTGTGTATATGCTTCGTGCCCTCTCCACCAGAAGGGAGAACGAGTGGGGAAAAAAGGAAACAAAAAGCGGGGGGAGGGAAACGGGAGGGTGTACGTTTCGCTGAATGATTGTCAATGGAAGCACGTGGCATTTTAACAATAGTAGGTTCGAAATGCCTAGAAGAAGGGATTAACTCTCACTCGTTTTCGTTGTGTATGTACCATACCGAATAGATTCAAGAGCCCTCTTAGCCAGCAGGTATTAACGTTTCTAAGGGGGCTCTTGAATCTATTCGGTATGGTAAATACACAACGAAAACGAATGAGAGTTAATCCCTTCTTCTAGGCATTTCGAACCTACTATTGTTAAAATGCCACGTGCTTCCATTGACAATCATTCAGCGAAACGTACACCCTCCCGTTTCCCTCCCCCCGCTTTTTGTTTCCTTTTTTCCCCACTCGTTCTCCCTTCTGGTGGAGAGGGCACGAAGCATATACACACGATAGCTAAGGAAATCAGTTCCAGCCTTGAAGAAGACAAGTTCACTTGTTGAAACGTCGACTCGAGCACCCACCCCCTGCTTACGGATTTTTTCAACTACACTGCATAGAATTTGTCTTGCTGAACTAGCACGAAAGCCATACTTTGTGCTGATTTCTGTGCAGATACACAACCTCGAGAAGGAACGCCTCGAATATGAGCAGACATTGAGTAAGCTCAAGGAAAAGCTCAACTCCTTGAAGCAGGAGATCGTTGACCTGAATGGGAAGCTTGATGAGAAGAGGAATGTGGAGCTTCAGCTGGAGAGGCAAGTGCCTGTGCTTGCTCATTTGCTACAGTGCCCTGCAATCTCTTTTACTAGATTACTGGATTAGTTTGGCACCTTTGGGTTGTGCAGAAATATAGAGTATACTATTAGAATGATTCTTATGAACATTGAAAGACTCAAACATGCTGATTGCTTTGTTACATTATGTACCAATGATGAAAAATTATTTGAGTTGAGAAAAAAAATAGGAACACCTTTTATGTGTAATTGCCACTTATAAAAGCAGTCTTTTTCACCAAGAGCATCACAAAAAAGAAGTTTATCATAACATCTGAGACAGTGCAAAGTATCGAAATGTGCACTGTTCTTACCTTGAGTTACATATCACGGCACCATGCTCACTGTGCTGTCCAGATGAATTTGCAGTTCATGTGAATGGCATTCAGTAGCATTCAACTGTCCAATAGTTCAATAGCATTCAGCTGTCCCTTAGATAATTGGACAGTTGAGTGCTGCTGCCTAAATTACTTTCTGCCCTATTTATGTTTTTTTTTTTTCTTGTTCAATTGACTCTTTTTGTTATTGGATCTTACCTGATATTTTGTACATTGTTTCTGAATTTTCATTTACAGGTAGTGTCAATCTCATGTATTATTTTACTTCTGCATTGACTTTTCATGCTTGTACCAATTCGTGTTTTTGACTTCTGTTATCACCTTTATTATTTTTATCACTTGCTGTCTACTGCTGTATCATGCACTTTATATCACCCTTTCTTCTTGGGCCATCTAGGCAGCAGTATTTCAATGCATTTGTGCAAAATAATGCATTTTTGCTTTGCCATGCATGTTCTGCTCATCCAGATTTGCTGCTTTGTATGTGAAATCGCCACTTTGTCTAGGGCGACTTCTTAGACTGCTATGACAAAATTTTTTTGTCATAGCAGTTAAGTATCTTCAAATAGCGCCAACTGCCCCCTCAGTGTCTCCACTTTAAAAGGCAGGGAATAAATAGGGGAATAGATGGACAATGACTTGCATTATTGTAGCATGGTCAGCCTCTGTTTAAGTTGAAGGGGATTTGAACCTGGAGCCAGATTTTAATCCATATTGGTTTTTGTAGCTTTATGCTACAGATTGGTACATGAGGATTTTTCCATTCATCAACCTTCCATCTTGTGAGCTCTGCTGCATAGCTGATTTGCCATGTTATTCTGTATTTTTGTAATATCTTTATGGTCGTTGTTAGCACAGAAGAAGAAGACGGGGGAAAAGAGTCACTTCTCTCTCTCCTGCTCACTTCTCCAAGTCAAAGACTAGTTGTTACAAACCAGCTCAAATGTTGATCTGCTAAATGTGTTGGATGTTGAAACGGGTGCATTGGTAGAACAGATGCCTGGCAGTTTTTTTTTTTTCAAAGTTGCAGTGGTAACACTGGGAAAGGCAGCCATTTCGCTGAGCAGGGAGTAGGAATCTGTAACATCTACCCCCAGTCATAGCTGTCAGTTTCCCTGCAAAGTTCTTGTTGAAGTAGGAGGGTCTACTTATTTAATTTTTCATATCTTACTGATTGTATGTTCAAGCACGGAACTGTCATTTTGAGCACACTGTGGGGGGGGGGGCTTCTACGCAGGGAGCGAGAGAAAGTAATGGCTTCACAGCAGGAAGTAGAGCGTCTGCGGCAGTCAGCTGCTGAGATGCAAGCTGACATGGAGGCCTGCCATCTGAAGGAGGGAGAGCTGCTGGAGTTCACAGAGCGCCTCACCACCAAGAGCGTCCAGCTGCAGTCTGAGCACAGCCTCCTGGAACTCAAGGTGAGCAGCACTGTCTGTTGGCATTGACCTGTTGACCGTGTACTCTCAGTTGACAGAGGGGCTAAAAATTTCAGTCGTTTCATTGCAGATTTCTTAGCGCACAGGTGCCTTTTTAGTACAGTACTTCTTTTCTGCGCTGTTCGGTGTTTTGCCCCCAGAAATCTAGCGAAAATTTTGTTCGCTTTTAAGAGTACCGTAAAATCCAAGCAAGCGCACCCCTCCCCTCCCGCCATTTCTTTTTCAACCTGTTCTCCACTACAGAATCCTGCAGCAGCAGTTCCTAGGAACCTGAGTTGTGAGAGTCTTTAAATATGTGTACGATTTCGTAGTACGTGTACAGTGTGGTGCCTCGGAGTGGCATTCTGAGTTGTCACAAGTTGTCAAAACATTTGAAGAACATCTTTTTCACCTTGTCATAACACATGAAATTTCACATGAGGATTCCCTCCGGTTCAGTAAAAACAGGGAATGCATGCGTATTCAATTAAGCATTTCATTAGAAGCACAGGTGTGCATTCTTTTACAAGGCTTCTCCGCCACCATATTGAATCTTGGTCTGCAACTGAGCATTGGGCCCCCCCTCCAAATCTTGTCCGATTATCTTTCACCGTAGGGGGGGCACTTGCTCGGGATTTTACTGTAGGGATAAAAGGAAAATGTATATCCAGCAGTCGCAATAAAACCACTGATTTACCTGCTTTAATTGGGCACCTAATTAAGGTGAGCGCTTTTCTGCAGCCATGAAAATCTGAGAGGAAATAATTTGGCCCATAGCATTCGTCACAGGAAAAATTGTCATCATAGCATGAAGCTCTCTAGGCAACCTGTACTGGTTCTTCAGAAGTAAAGCCATGAGGCTAAAGAAAAATCCTAGAGGTGTGCAGGTGTTTGAACTTTTGAATAACGAAAAGAACCTTGACTTATTCTAGTTGGTATTCAGATCAAATGTTCACTAGTACAAGGATTTTTTTAATTGCTTTCCAGTATTTCAGAACCACCGTGTATAGGGTTGTGCAAATATTCTAAAAATTGTAATTACAAATCAAATAGCTTTCTATTTGATACGGTACTTGAATCAGACACTGCATGTTCTAAATACAAAATATTTTTCTGTGCTATTCGATTAATCAGCACTAGCAGGAAAATGCAAAATGAACAAAACATTGAAACGGCAAGGGATCATTTTTCTTGTTTTAATTATTGCATTACCGGGACCCATAATAATAATAATATCTGGGGTTTAACGTCCCAAAACCACCATATGATTATGAGAGACACCGTAGTGGAGGGCTCCGGAAATTTTGACCAGCTGGGGTTCTTTAATGTGCACCTAAATCTTAGTACACGGGCCTCAAACATTTTCGCCTCCATCGAAAATGCCGCCACCGCGGCCGGGATTCGATCCCACGACCTACCGGGGCCCATGTAGACCAAGTCATGATTGACACTATATTGATCACTGGATGAAGGTTTTTTTGCTTAATATTAGTAATACTGTAGTGTCTCCAAAACAAAAGTGTATTTTAACCACTATCATCACCATATTCATGATGTTAATTCATGAAACATTTAATTTTTATGTCCCAGTTTTCTTTGATAGCAGGTGCCAAAGTAGTACCACCTTGAATACTGCAGTAACTACTGTTTTTAAACCTACAGTAAGAAAATATCTTGAAGGCTCTAGCTGCTGCTGCTGTACACGATCTTACCTCAATTTACATAAATGTGGCGTTTTTTATTGGTTAAAAGTAATCGAAATGTTCCTGTGTTAATGTTTGTGACTATCGTAAAATCCCGAGCAAGCACCCCCCCCCCCCTACAGGGATGGATAATCCGATAGATTTGGAGGGGGGGGGGGGGCGATGCTCGGTCGCAGATCAAAATTCAAGATAGTGGCAGAGGAGCCGCTAAAAATAAAGAATGCACAGCCTGCTTCTAATGAAATGCTTTATTGAATGTGCATGCATTCACTGTTTTTATCCGCACTCGTCGGGGCGAATAAAAACAGTGAATGAAACAGTGAAAATGGAGAGAAGGGGGCGCATATTTCAAATCTCCCAAAAAAAGGGAGGATGCACTTGCACGGTTAGGGGTGCTTGCTCGGGATTTTTCAGTATTTCTTTCAAATAAAATCTTTTGGAATTCTAGGGCTGCATTGAAAATGGTTGCCTTGTTATTTGAAAACTATTCAAATAGTATTCAGTTCATATTTATTTGTATTCGATTCAGTTATAAAATTCACTATTTGCACACCCCTAATCGGGTATGCTTGAGGAAACAAAAATTCCTGGTTCAGGGATGAAACGTGGGACCAGTGACTTTCCAAGGCAGTTACTCTAACATGTCAGCTAACCAGGAGGCCAGCAAATCACAGAGCAAGACCAAAATTAATCTACACATTAGATGAAAGACCATTTTCGATTTCATGAATTAGGCTTGTACCTATATGTGATTTGTACTGTGTACATCCCAAGTTGTTTGCCTCTATTCATTTGTGAAAAATGCACTATGGGATAAAAATGCAATCTTCAGCGATGGTAGTGATGTCCAATTGCGCCATCTTGTGCCAAACCTTTGAGTAGCACGAACCTGCACTGAAATCTGGATTTTGAATGAAACGGGTTCTGCAACAGTTTTCCAAGTGATCATCTAATGGCCTCACTATCGGAGTTTAGTGCCTCACGAATCAATTGCCAGAAAACAATTTTTTAATCCATTAAATATGAGCAGAGTTTGCAGGGGTTTGTCGCAAGCTCTGTGCACTTTTTCTCTTCTTTCGTCTGCAAGTTGCACAAGAGGAGGGGGGTGGGTGATAAAGGGGCAAAAAGCTTTGTCAGCGCACATTGTGACCTGGAGGATTTTTTTTCTTTTTTTTTTTCTTTGAATGTGGTTGAACACTTCTGGTATAATGATGAGCACACTAAAGTGTAATTAGCATTCTATAGAGCATGCCACCAGCACATGATGGCACCCCATGGGGGCACAAGAAGCACGATTGTGCAAAAGTCTGGCCGGGCTCTGGGAGTACCTGGTGTGCATCAGCTTTGTCCTGTGTCAGCTTGACCAACGTATAGCAGCCAAATTCATATAGCGCATTTTCAAGCAAATTAAATGAGCCAAACACCAAGCGATGTCTGGCAAGGCCTCTTGCTCGCAAGGCGTGTAAAAGAGACAAGTGCTTGCAATGCATATGGCATGCAATGTCCCATTTTACTTCTGAGATGCGTGCTTCTTTGTGCACCGCTTGCACAGCCGGGAATGGTGTGGGCACGTAGGCAGTTCACTCATTAATTGCAATTGTGTTAGTCTGCTCCACAGTCGTTAAGATGGCACTGTGGAAGCATAAATTCCAAGGAAAGCAAACGTTTTTGAGCTCTCAGAGATACCACTGAACTAAGGCTGCCAACAGGACTGTCAACATGCATGTACATTATGCGCGGCCTACACGGCCAGCAACCTTGGCTTGGCTCACACAATGCATTGGTACACTGTCACTGGATCTGTTGGTCCAAGGCCACCTCACCTTGATCTGTGAGTCTTTCTGTATGGTAAATGTTGGAGATGAGATAGTTGAAACTGCGCAGCTGAGCACGTGTTAATACGGCCCATGTGTCATGTATGGAAGACCACACATGGGCTGTTTGGGCAACCCAAGAAAAGTAGCAGCGTTAATGCGCGCCCGGTATTGAATGTTATGTAACCTGCCTGAAGGTGGGATGTAGTTTAAGTACTTAGTTGAAGCAAGGGATAGCATGTGCACTTTCCTCTTCCGGTGCTTCCAGTGTCCTAATGGGTAGTGCTCACATTCATTGAGTAAACTCTATGTCTTTGGGCACATCACACCACGCTTTAGTTAGTACACCAATCTTGACTGCAGTTTACACTGTGGATAAAACTTTGAGCCTAAAACTTCATGCAATAGTAAAATTCCTTGCTATTAAAATACAGTAAAGCCTCATTAATTCAAAGTCACTGGGACTGTGAAAAACTTTCTAATTAAGCGGGTTTTCGAATTAACGAAACATACAAAAAGCAGGATGCAAGGATGAATTACTGAAAGTAATCAGAGGTGGTCGTTTGGCCTTCTAGTTTGTGGCTCCAAGGGTTGTTTTCCAGCAATACCCGGTCCCATTTTTGCCTCAAACCCGGGAAAATGGCGGGCCTCGCTGCTGTCAGCACAAAAAAAAAAGGAGAAAGAAAAGAAAAAAAAAAGTCTCGTGGTCAGCTAAAATGCGTGCCTGCGGAAAAAAAAGGCGTGCTTCACTGCAGCACAGTGGTGACACGCGGGCAGCATGTCACCTGCTCCTCGCAGCGTCAGCGCGTCATGATGCGACCATTCGCCCATTCTTTCTGGTAAAATAAAGAATATGATAATGGCCAGTGTGACGGAATCCGCAATGTGTTCTGGCTGGAAAACATGATCATTGAAGCTTTCGAACTGAGTTTTCGAAGTAGGCGTTACAGGCAAGAACTCCGCCAGCAGTGCAAGTGTGCAAATTGCCGGAGCAACCACCAATCGGAGGTTCACATACATCATGAATTCCGTCAGGTCGTCCTTTATTATCTTTTCTTTTCCCAAAAAGAATGGGTAAATCATGACGCGCTCACTTTGTGAGAAGCATGCGGCATGCTGCCCACGTGTCACCGCTGTGTTGCAGTGAAGCACGTCTTATTTTCCGCAGGCACACGTTGTAGCTGAATACGAGACCGCGTTTTTTTTCTTTATTACTTTTTTTTCGCTAGCACCAGCGAGGCTGGGTTGCTTCAACTGTCACTCATTAATATCGCTACACTGCATTGCCCTGTGGCTCCTAATGGTCGTCGCTTCCGCAGAGTTGCGGCGAAATCGGGATCGGGAATTGACACATGGCACCCAAAGTTTTCGAATTAACCGGGCTGGCGCTGACCGCCGCTTCAAAATATCCACTCAGATTTACATTGCAAAATACGGGACCGCAGAAACCCTTCGAATTAAGCGGGATTTCGAAATAACAGAGTTCGAATTAATGAGGTTTTACTGTACCTTAATGCTTCACATTTCTGGTGAAACTACACTTCTTTTGTGTGTGTGTTACTTTAGATCATGCGTTTTTCGAGATAGTATGTTTTGTGTTGTGTTTTCCTTCAAAGCCTTAGGAACAAGGTTCTACTGTATACATGATGAGCATGTTGTAGAATTCACAGGATACGTGATCATCATCATCACTGCACGGCACGGCAAAGGCCTTTCCCATGTTTCACCATTCAACCCGGTCCTGTGCTTGATTGGTAAAACATGGGAGAAGCTTTGGACAGGATACATTGTTTTTTAAAAATTCGCTAAGTGCAACTTGTTCTTCGTGTAGCCTATTTTTCTGTGTTATTGGTTGCTCCATGGTATGTGAGTATGCCGTATTTACTCGAATTTAACGCGCACCTTTTTTCCGGTAAAACGAGTCCAAAAATAGCATGCGCGTTAGAATCGAGTACCGAAAAAAAGAAAAAAAAAGAAACTCGGTTATTGTATTGCCATCGGCATTTCAAAATGGCCGCCTCCTACGCGCCTTGGCCATTTCTGCCATTATTGTTTCAGTTCGTACGTGTGCTAAGGAGATTGTCATCCCGTTCTGCGTTCGCATCGACGGCATGGAAGTGCCGACTCCAAATACTCGACGAGTGCACCACGATGCAGCATTTAAAAGAATAGTTATTACATGTGCAGAGACGGACGGAAATCGGGCCGCATCGCGGTCATTCGGAGTTCCCAAAACGTGCGTGCGAGACTGGCGCAAACAGAAGCAAAAGAGTTTTTACAGCAAAGCTTCACGAAAAGGTTTCAGTGAACCAAAGCAGGGCCGGTTTCCCGAAATCGAAGAGCGTTGACAGCGACGAGGACTGATCCATTACGTGACTCGTATCGCCGCCGTAGTGGTGACAGCTTTAGCGGCAATGCCCGCCTTTTGACTTTGTGTTTTACTTTTTTGAAACTGTAGTTCTTTAAAACCCAAATACTTGTTCTGAATGTGTGAAGTTTGACTCCTACGGACTTTTTTTGTTCTTTTCTCTCACGAAAAATGGGTGCGCGTTACAATCGATGTATTACTTTTTCTTTCTTTTTGTCGTGGAAAGCGGTTGCGCGTTACACTTGAGGGCGCGGTAGAATCGAGTAAATACAGTAGCTCATTGAGGGTTACAGGCCTTTCTCATATGAGAATTGTAGAAGTGGTTTGTATGAATTGTTCTCTGTTAGTCATCATTTACGCAGCTGTCACTTTGGTCAGACCAGGGCTTAGTTTTCCAATTTGTGGTGACTTTTACTGTAGTTAATGCTATCTTTAATAAATGGTGCTAAAGTGTGAGATGCTTGTTGTCTAACCTTTATTTGTCCTGAATGCGTAGGCACAGAACCTAGAAGAGCAGAATAGCAAGCTGACACAGGAAATTGCGCAGCTCAAGAAGCAGAATCGAGATCTGGTGAGCCCTGTGTTCCATTTTGTTCGCATGCGGTCATTGAAGTCCTACATTATGCATTACACAGACAATTTCTAGTGAACATTGCTTTTGAAATTTCCCTCTTTATAGGGATTCCATTTAAATCTTAAACCATTCTGTGATTATTATTTAATGACATTATTTTCATCCTTTATATTCTCAATTCGCACCTGTAAAGCTGTAAAAGAATGATTGCTTGCGATCCTGGCTCATGTATGGTTCATGGAGTTAGACACATACAGTTTATCACTTAATTTTCATTTTGGTGATGGCTGAATCTCCATGTTTGCAGCAAATTGTCGTACACACTAGCACCAGAGTTTGCCAGGAGGAGCCAGCTCTTTAAGGGTCAAGGGAGAAAGCTTACGAAACGAAAAGACGACATAGGTCATAGTGTTATCATAAAAAATTGTCTGAATACATTTAGCAAAGAGAATGTAAGCGCCTGAACTAAATGCAGGAGTGCCCTACTTCTAAATGAAGTTGTGCATTGAACCTGGCTTGGCCCTAGTGTATGTACCGATAGTCTCAACATACAACCTCAACATGATAATAGCTCAACATGACAAACCTACATCCATAGTCTCAGCATACAACCTCAACATGACAAACCTACATCTTCGGCCCAACTCATCAATTGCCCCACATACTAAAACTGAGCAGGAAGTAAGCAGCTTTTCAATTGAATATCATGGGTCAGATGCACTCTATTGTGCTACCATAAGAAATGGCAGTATAGAAGATATTATTCAAAATAATAGTAAGTTAACTATCACTAAGTTGCAATGCAAAGTCGTCACTCCTGCATTACGTACTTAACACTAGCAATCACTCCTGTGTACACATTGCCATTACCAAACTGCTGGAGCCAGAAAACAAGCATAATTCCTATCATTGACGCTTGCCTAAAATCACAAAAATTTTTTCCTTGCATTCATTTGCAGGCATTCATTATAGCAAAGTGTATGTAAAACTCTTATTGCAGAATGCAGTGCTCTACATTGCCAGCATGCCAGCACAGCATTGTATTGTGGCAGGAATGAATTTATGCCTTGGTTTGCACATATGCAAGCTTTGTTTTTGCATTTTTCTTTGGCTGTAGTCAGGCCCAGGCCTGTTCAATGAAGACACATAAGTCCGCACACACCCTAACTCCAAAGCAGAAAAGATCCAGGCAGCCCAATTCTGTGCACATGTATAGCTTAAAGGGGTACTGACACAAAATTTCGTGGCCGAGATAACCTGCGGGATCGATTCCCGTGAACATGCATATATCATCTGCAAAATATCAACAGCGAATATAGCTGGGAAGGTATTTTAAATGAATTTTGAAGTTTGCGTGAGCGATCGACACCATCGGGCTATTGACATCCTCAGAGGTGACCCTTGGTGACCCCCTTACTTCCCTCACGTGACCACGCTGCAACAAGTTATGATGATGTCATAGCCGCCATGTTTTTTGCCGCGTTCGCTCCAGCAGCTTACTTCTCAGCGGCTGCTCGCAAACCGCGCGGAAGTGCGTCACAGTTCTGTGTGCTGACATGTCCAGCGCTGCACTCGCTAGGTGGTGATCGTTGCACCCGGTGGCTTGTTGTTTTTGAAACTGAAACTGACACTGGCCGGTAACTGAGACCCTGTAATTAATTATCTGTCGCACGCTGCAGCAAACGATGTGCCGCGTTATGACTAACAGGCCCCCAGTAACACATTACAGCAAGAAAACGCGAGGCCAAAATTTTTGTGTCAGTACTACTCCTTTAACACTCTAGAACTGGTGGTAAACCAGCGACGTCCACTTGGTTGCTGGACTGAAGACACTTCTGGGTTGGTCACTCTGTCATCTGAGTTCACCACGAAGCTAGCAGGTCTCAGAGCAAGAGCAAATTGATGGGAAGCTCAAGGCACACGAATACCATATGTGGGAAATCAGTTCTGCAGAAGCCTGCGATATGGAGGAAGGTTCACAAAGGAGAAAAATTGTCATCCACCTGTTAGTGGCAGGGTCATTACATATGAAGTGGTTTTTTGACCACCTTCAATCCCACTGAAACAAATCTTGATAGTACATATATGTGAATGTGGGAAGTACTTACTGAAGCGGTAGTTTACGAAAAAAAAATTTCATCATGCCATGAGGGCACTTCGAACTTCGCACACGGAAGTGAAACTGTCTCGTGAAAAATAAGTTATACAAAACTGCCACTTTGAGGCATTAGTATGAAACAACTTTTTCGTTAATCGCAAGGCACCAGTCATTCATGTTTATATTAGTTGATTTTTTTTTTCTATTTGCATTACTTTTAGGCATGAGGAAGCGTCACAAAATGCAGCATTTTAAAATTTTTTTTATAAAAAGCACTGATTATTTAATGAGGAACATGTTCACAATGTGGGCTTTATTGGTACATACTATATGATAAAAATACCGCGGGAGCAACTAAGACTGAAATGTGGGGGCGGAGCTGGGACAGAGTTAAAAAAAAATATAGCGTTTTGACACATGTTGCAGCTTCATTTTCACAGTGTAGCGGTCGAAGCAAAAATATAGCCTATACAGCCTTATGTAGTCATCATCATCAGCCTGTCTACGCCCACTGCAGGGCAAAGGCCTCTCCCATGTTCCGCCAATCAACCCGGTCCTGTGCTTTCTGTTGCCACGTTATACCTACAAACTTCTTAATCTCATCTACCCACCTAATTTTCTGTCTTCCCCTCACGCGTTTGCCCTCTCTTGGAATCCAGTCAGTTACCCTTAATGACCACCGGTTATCCTGCCGACGTGCTACGTGGCCGGCCCATATCCATTTCTTCTTCTTAATTTCAACTATGATATCCTTAACCCCCGTTTGTTCCCTGACCCACTCTGCTCTCTTCCTGTCTCTTAAGGTTACACCTATCATTTTCCTTTCCATCGCTCGCTGCGTCGTCCTCAATTTAAGTTGAACCCTCTTTGTAAGTCTCCAGGTTTCTGCTCCGTAGGTAAGTACCGGTAAGATGCATCTGTTATATACCTTCCTCTTGAGAGATAGTGGTAGACTACCATTCATGATTTGATAATGCTTGCCGAATGAGCCCCATCCCATCCTTATTCTTCTAGTTATTTCACTCTCATGGTTCGGCTCCGCGGTTACTACCTGTCCTAAGTAGACGTACTCCTTTACAACTTCCAGCGTCTCGCCACCTATCGCGAAGCGCTGTTCTCTGCCAAGATTGTTCCACATTACTTTAGTTTTATGCATATTAATTTTCAGACCTACTCTTCTACTTTCCGTATCCAGTTCAGTAATCATGAGCTGTAATTCGTCTCCCGCGTTACTCATCAATGCAATGTCATCAGCGAATCGCAGGTTACTGAGATACTCTCCATTAACTCTTATCCCTAATTCTTCCCAATCTAGGGCCCTGAAAACCTCCTGTAAACACGCGGTGAATAGCATTGGAGAGATCGTGTCTCCCTGTCGTACGCCCTTCTTTATTGGGATTCTGTCGCTTTCTTTATGAAGGACTATAGTGGCTGTGGATGCGCTGTATATTTCTTCCATTATGTTTATATAGGCTTCGTCAATGCCCTGATTCCGCAGTGCTTGCATGACGGCTGATGTCTCCACCGAATCAAATGCCTTCTCGTAATCTATGAAGGCTATGTATAGGGGTTGGTTGTATTCTGCGCATTTCTCTATCACCTGATTGATAGTATGAATATGGTCTATTGTTGAGAAGCCTGTACGAAATCCTGCCTGGTCCCTTGGTTGATTAAACTCTAATGTCGTATTAATTCTGTTAGCAATTACTTTTGTGAATAGCTTGTAGACAACGGACAGTAAGCTGATGGGCCTGTAATTTTTCAGGTCCTTGACGTCCCCTTTCTTATGGATCAAGATGATGTTGGCATTCTTCCAAGATTCTGGTATCCTCCCTGTCGAGAGACACTTCGTATACAGGGCGGCCAGTTTCTCTAACATAATCTCTCCACCGTCTTTCAACAGGTCTGATGTTACCTGATCCTCACCAGCGGCTTTGCCTCTTTGCATTCCCTTTAGGGCTTTCTTTACTTCTCCTGTTAATACTGGTGGGATGTCAGATTCCTCTGGGATATTACTGCTTCTTACGTTATCATCCTGACTGTCTCGGCTGCTGTACAGATCTCTGTAGAACTCTTCCGCTACCTCAACTATTCTATCCATATTGGTTGTGACCTTGCCATCCTTGTCCCTTAATGCATACATCTGATTTTTGCCTATGCACAGTTTTTTCTTCGTAGCTTTGAGGCTTCTTCCATTCTTTAGAGCATGCTCAATTCTCTCCATATTATACTTTCTTATGTCGGCTACTTTACGCCTATTGATCAACTTCGAAAGCTCCGCCAGCTCTATTTTGTCTGTTGCATTTGAGGCTTTCATAGCTTGACGTTTCTTAATGAGGTTTTTCGTCTCTTGGGATAGCTTACCAGTGTCCTGTCTAACGACTGTACCCCCGACTTCCACTGCACACTCCTTAATGATACTAGTCAGATTATCATTCATTGCGTCAACGCTAAAGTCGGCTTCCTTGGTTAAAGCCGCGTACCTATTCTGAAGTGAAACTCTGAATTCCTGTACTTTCCCTCGCAGAGCTAGTTCATTAATCGGCTTCTTGCGTATCAGTTTCTGCCGTTCCTTCCTCACGTCTAGTTGAATTCTAGATCTTACCATTCTATGGTCACTGCATCGGATCTTGTTAACTACTTCCACATCCTGTATAATGCCCGGGTTGTCGCACATTATGAAGTCTATTTCATTTTTAGTTTCGCCATTAGGACTCCTCCACGTCCACTTACGAGTAGTCCGTTTTCTATAGAAGGTATTCAAGATCCGTAAATTATTGCGTTCTGCGAACTCTACTAGTAACTCCCCTCTGGCATTTCTAGAGCCGATGCCATATTCCCCAACTGCATGATCTCCAGCCTGCTTCTTGCCTACTTTTGCATTAAAGTCGCCCATCAGTACAGTATACTGTGTCTTTACCTTACTCATTGCTGATTCTACGTCTTCGTAGAAGCGTTCAACCAGTTGATCATCATGGCTGGATGTAGGCGCGTAGGCCTGTATCACCTTCATCCTGTACCTCTTATTAAACTTAATCACGATACATAACACCCTCTCATTAATGCTATAGTATTCCTCTATATTGCCAGCTATATTTTTATGAATAAGGAACCCCACTCCTAGTTCTCTTCTGTCAGCTAAGCCACGATAGCATAGGACGTGTCCGTTCTTCAGCACTGTATAAGCCTCCTGTGGCCTCCTAACCTCACTGAGCCCTATTACATCCCATTTAACACCCTCTAATTCCTCGAATAGTACAGCTAGACTCGCCTCACTAGATAAAGTTCTAGCATTATATGTAGCCAAGTTCAGATTCCAATGGCGGCCTGTCCGGACCCAGAGATCCTTAGCACCCTCTGCTGCGTCGCAGGTCTGACCGCCGCCTTGGTCAGTTGCTTCGCAGCCGCTGGGGACTGAGGGCCGAGGGTTAATTGGTGTATTCATGTGGGAGG
The DNA here is from genome assembly GCF_013339695.2 of Rhipicephalus sanguineus. Lineage (NCBI taxonomy): Eukaryota > Metazoa > Arthropoda > Arachnida > Ixodida > Ixodidae > Rhipicephalus > Rhipicephalus sanguineus. The sequence continues at coordinate 293,615,262 of NC_051176.1, read as the reverse complement.
TAGTGGCCAAGTACTACAACAGGGTGGCCAATCCTGCTCTGGTGAGGGAGTGCATTGCTGGCTGTGGTCGCCAGTGAGGCTGCACCCCAGGCCTGCACCCCATGCAACTAACAAAAAGCAATAACTGTGCTAGCGTCGTCGTCGCCTCGATGAAGAAAGCGTGCGCAGCGTCCGTCTGCTGGGTGAGGCGGGGTAGAAGAGGGAGTAGAAACGATGTGTCACGTACACAGGGTGGCCCGCATTTAAAGGCTTGATTCCAGAATTGGCTACCAATTTTAAAATTCGTTTTCTAAAAAACTAAATGAGTTAGGGTTGTATAACTTGGCACATATTATTAGGGTACCGATCAGAACATATCTTGAAAGTTTAATTGAAATCAGTGACTATCGGAAAATCCCCGGAGTTCCCCTTTAACACTCTCGCGTTAAAACTGCAGCACGCTCCTGTGTTGACGATTAGGAAAAAGAAAAAAAAATTAAAAAAAGGGGAAGAGAGAAGCACAATTTTCCTTCAAAGAATGGAAGATTTATTTTCCTGGCAGTTTATTTTCTTCTGTAAACCTGTTCTACAGGCTTTAATTTCCCATCTGATACGCTGAGTTGCTTAAGAAAGTCTGCAAGCTTTTCTTCGAGGTCTGGATATTTCCATTTTCAGCCCGTAGTAGCTTTTCCCAATCGATGCACAGCTGAAGATCTCCGTTCGTGCTACTCATGGTCACAAGCCTCAGGCACACGAAAAAGACACGACGCAGTTATATTCAGTGTGCAGAATAACCTTCCTTTGTTGTGCACTTTCACAATGAAAATGGCGCATCACAATTTGCACTTCACTGGGAACAGACACGACGCATGTGATACAATGCGGACTGACCACAACATGTGCTCGGCCGCCATTGTGTGACGGTGATGACAATGCATCTGACCCCTCTGACGGGACTGCTAGCACCTCAAATGTACGCGATTGTAATGCACGGACAATTTTTGTTCCCATCGTTGCTTTTGTTTGGCTCCCCGCCCCCCAACTCCTCTCACATTCTCCTCTCAGTACTCAGCAGATGAGATAGCCCAAAGCTCTTCTGTTCTCCTCCAGTGGGGAACAATACAAAAGGATGCAATGGCTTAGTAAATCCCCCAACTCTTTTTGTTGTTTTTTTTGCTAATAAAGCCAGCACTTTCCCCATCCACAGGCTGGGGGTGAGAGAGATACCGGCTTCACACGCTCACCTTCTTTTTCCACTTATCTCGCGCCCTCCCTCCATGTCACCCACGATATGCTTCGGGTCTTTGTGCCAGGAAGCACTTTTCTTTTTCTTTTTGCTTTCTTTCGTCCGCCTGAATGCCCCACCCAACAAGACTGCAATGTTCGTTGCGCAGAATCGCCGGCATTGTTGGTCACTGCAAAAGTTCGTCGTAACAGAAGAGACCTGTTAGGCAGTTCGTCTTAAGCACACTTTTTTTGCATTGAGTCTATGGGAAACCAAACAAACGTTCCCGTGTCGTTTGGCATAAGCGAGAATTCGTCTTAAACGAGTTCGTCTTAACGGGAGTTTACTGTACTTTGATTTTAGGTGCACATTAAAGAACCCTAGGTGGTCGAAATTTCCGGAGCCTTTCACTAAGGCGTCCCTCACAATCATATCGCGATTTTGGAATATTAAACCCCAACAATTATATATTAGTAGTTACTGTCACTAAAAACAGTTTTCATGTGGCCTCACACTTGCAGTGAAAAAATCCGTAAACATCCGTAAACAGGGGGTGGGTGCTCGAGCCAACGTTTTGACAAGTGGACTTGCCTTCTTCAAGGCTGGAAGACAAGTCCACCTGTCGAAACGTCGGCTCGAGCAGCCACCCCCTGTTTACAGCCTTTTTCATCGCAAGCTTCCATCTTCCTCTTCCTGCCGTTTGTGCGACTTCAGACGCGTTGTTTATTTCCTTCCGAAAGGACTTCTTCTTTGGCGAGTTGGTGCTTACATTGCTCAGGTATGCTTGACTGTGGCGCAAAATACATTACACGAAAAAGGGGGCGAAGAAAAGAGAAGCTGGCGCTTCACTTTCCTCCTCTTTCACGAAATGTATTTTGTGCCACAGTCAAGTAATGTTTATTCCTCGTTTATTTGACTTTTATTTATCGACTTTAACGCTGGATACAGATTGGTTCTGAGAACTATGAGACGACTAATGTGTCACTGCCAAATGAATCCTGTCTGAAACGAATATCAGTTTGATATGTTCAAGATAAAGTAAGTCAGTTTCTTGTTATTACAATACTAATAAAAAATTCGTTAATGCACTACACAAACATTAACATTAACAAAGAAAAAACCGTTTCCATGTCAGTTACTAAGAAAAAAATTCCGCTCAAATTCACTTATGGTTCCGACAGCACTACACTGCGTTCTGTTAACGAATACCATTATCTGGGTATTTACATCACATCCGATTTGAACTGGACAACGCACGTCCAGCATGTAGCAAAAAAAGCCATCAACAAGCTCTTCTTTCTTAAACGTGCCTTGAAAGACTCACCCCCCGAGATAAAACTTCTGTCTTATCTTTCCCTTATACGTCCGATATTGGAATATGCGAACATTGTCTGGTCCCCGTACACGTCTACCTGCATATCAACACTGGAAAGGGTGCAGCGCAAAGCAGCACGATTTATCTGCACAACTCATTTAGGATTAAAGCATCAGACCACATCAATATAAGTCAGTCTAGGATCACTCGAAACAAACACCCACTCACTCTTGAAGAATTTCTTTGCAACAACAATGCTTTCTTTTATTCCTTTTTTCCGTTATCCGTGCGTGAGTGGAATGCGCTAGACGCCTCAACGGTGTTACAAACAACAGTACAAAAATTTCTAGAACTCACCGAGCTGTCCATTGCAACACCGACTACGCCTTATTTCTAGGCTTGTGCGAATAGTGATTTGGTCGAATAATTTTGATTCAAATTCGAATAGTATACATCACATATTATAAAGAAAAATGAGCACATTTGTCATGACCCAACTAACCTGCACAATATATTTTAAAATTGAAACAAGACATGTGCAGATGTCCTTCTTTTTGGTTTAAAGGGAAGTGGAAGCAACTTTGAATAGTAGCAGGATTTGACTTTCGGTAGAATGCAAGTGATAACCTGTAAAATACATTGCGTTTTAAAATTTACTATACTTAGAGCATATAAGTTGGTATAACGAGGTTTTAAACTTAAAAAATGATGAATTGATGTGAGGGTAATTTGTTCATTTAACCTTGAAGTGAGGCTTTACAGCTGTGCGGATTTCCCCTGGCAAGGTGTATTCACGGTATAGCACCACTCCACTGCAGTGAAACCACTTTTACAGGGGGGGGGGGTTACATGCAGCATGGAGGAAGGAAAAATAAGGAGAGGCCCTGACGTCACATTCGTGAAGCCTCCACATTGCAAACACCCGCATCGCCTCCTAGCGAAGGAGCCTCGAAACATTTCGCGATTTCCGCCGTGTCGTTTGCAAGCGCATGCGCGATTCGAGCCTTTTTTTTTTTTTTCCCCGTGCAAGCGGCGCCGCGGCGCAGTCGATTCACGCATGCTGCTCCTTGTGTGCGTTCTTTAGGAAAGCTACGCAATGCCCAACTGTTGCGTATGATTGCGTATACCTGGTGCAAATCGCGTGCACTGCGGAAAGTACCGGGTGTCACTTTTCATGTGTACGTACACGTTCGCTTCATTGCTGATCACTAATGCATGGTATTTGCATGCAAAGCTCTCGGGTGTGCGCTCTGTTGCTTCTTTCTCGTTGTGTCAACGCAGAACACACGTGCACTTTTGTTTTTGGCGTCTGACGCGCCGTACATAACATGCGCCGAAGGCATCGTACGTTTTTAGAGGCTGTGTCGTTCAACGAAAGGGCAATAAACTTATGTTGTTGTTATCGGACTACGTGATGTATGTATTGTGCGGTGTGCGCTCGCTGCGTGCTTGTTGTGTGCGTACTGGAATTACAAACTTTACGTGCACGATCGCGTATACAATACAGCGGTGTCCTCTTTTCGACGTGAAGTTACGTCTACTATAGATTGGCGTTGCGCCGAATAGCTACTACGCTCACTCCATATACACGAACAAAGAACCGCTAATCCGGCAACAGATCGGGAAATCGGGCCACGAGAAAGGGAAGGCCTAACGCCCAGCAGAACGCGTAAGTCACTGCTAGGTGAGTTCGAATACGATGATGCAGGGGCTGAACGTTTTTGATCACGGCACGTACCGGTATTCTGTACTGTTGCACAAAAACGCTCCACGAAGAATTTCAGCACGCAGCGCTCGGGCCTGCCACGCACGAACAGCCTGGTAAACGACTGCTTGCAACATTTTACTGCGTGCGAACCGCACAATACGCGCTAAGTTTACGCCGGGACTACAAATCTGCGCAGAAGCTAACCACCGCGGAGAGCACGCCGCGGGGCGTCTGCTGTTTTGTTTGCCCCATAGCGGTTTGTTTGCCCCATAAATCTGACGTCACTTCCGCCACACTTTTCGCAATGCATTGAAATAGGATAGGGCCTCTCCTTAGTATTCCTTCCTCCATGACATGCAGTTTATATGTGTATGCGTTCGAATATTCGAACTGCTCAAATATTCGCACAAGCCTACTTATTTCCTCTTTGTACAGGATATTTTTTTTTTTAAAGAGTAATTCTCGTTTTAAGCAAGAAAAAATTTTTTGAATAAACTACCACAAGGTCGCACGAAGCTTCTCTTTGTTTCGCTTTCACTGCACAGCACATTGGCGCAAAATTGAAACGGGTGTCTTTTCGCCATCACCTAAGGGAATGTGCTGCGATTAATGCAAGTCATACAACTGGCCGTCCCCAGGTGTATCCAGAAGCCACGCTCCTGGATATCCCTGGGAAATATGGCACGCATTTTGTCATTCCTTATGGTGTGGGAGGGTTAATAAGAAAAAAAATCTTCGGAATTGAGTATTGTGTGCTCAATGGGGGACATAATTTTATGCAGGCATCTAGCCTTGAGGCTGAGCAGAAGCAGCGTCAGCAAGAAACACAGCTTCTGGCACGCAAGCTAGCTGAAAAGACCAAAACAAGTAAGATACTCATGCTTTCTGTTATCTGTTGAAATTCTGTGGCCCAACATTCATTACAGGACAGAGGCAAACAAGACAAATGTGTCACTTGTCAAGTGGATTTATTAGCTAAGATGCACTTGCGGATTTACTACTTGGAGGGATCCCGCAACATTTTCCAAGTAATCACCAAATGACCTCACTGTAGGAGTTTATTTTCTCGCGAATCTCTTGCCACAAAACTTTTTGAATCCATCAAGTATAAGCAGAGTTACAGGGCTTTGTGGCAGGCTACACAGGGAGGGATGACAAGGGGGCATGAAGCTACGTCATCATGCCATGGCTTTGAGCATTTCAGGTGATCGCCACACCACCATGTTGCAGCAGCCCTTAACAACTTCAGTACCTATGCAGCACAAGCAGCATGACTGTCATGCTGAAATTTGGCCAAGCTTTGTGAGAAGCTAGTGTGCACTGGCTTTCTCCTGCGTGAGCTTGATCAGACCGATGGATAGTAGCCAAAGCCAGATAGCACATTTTTAAACTGTTTCAATTATCTAAAGACCAAACGATGTCTGCCAAGGCGAGTAGTTCATGCCTAGGAGAGAGCAAGCATATGCTGTAAAACGTAGTGGTGGTTTTGAAAATGGCATTGTGCAGCGGTAAGTACTTTCATAGTGGGCTCAGTACGAGACAAGTGACCGACTCGGGTGTGTATGGTGTTTGAAATAGCACGGGTGTACTGCACTTGGTGTCACCTCACTGAACGTAGGATAAAACAAAACATTACGCAAGCGACCGTTAATCGAGACCAGAAGTAGAAAGAAAAAATGCTTTTTTGGTCTTTCCGAAAATGGAGAAGTGCGTATTTTTTAATAATTGAACTCGGAACAAACAGTAGAAGTATTACTGAGGATGTTTCCGTGATCATGAAATTCACCAATGGCTGTATCCATCCATCTATTGCGTAGGGGGTTTCTTCGACTACTCGGCTTACCAAGAGAAGAGCGAGCAATTTCTGGCTGTCCTTGACATGAAATTCTCTGCTGTGTGCAGTGCTATATTTGGCTCGCATGTTCACGGGAGCATTGAGTTCTGGTTGTCAACATTTTCAGACCATATTAAAAAAGTGTTGCAAGGCTCTTTTAACTCTCTCTCTACCACGGAGAAAATAGGTATTTGTAAGTTACACTATATCTTTTTTGCTGAAGGAACTACCTGCACCTAATGTTTTATGTATTACATCAACAAAAACCAGAATGAATGCACTTTTCACGCATACAAGTTTCATCAACGAGATGTAGGTTATGCGAGCGATATATAATGCCATATTCAAGATTACAAGACAATATTGAACAACAGCATTTGTAAAGACATGCTTCTATCTTCAAAGAGAAAAATAAAACAGGAATTATGCGAGATACAATATGTACTGCCATCTGATAGGCACCATCCCTGAAAAATTGAAACCTTTTCATTGAACAGGACTTTCCCGACAAAAATCTTACTGTAAAGATTACAATGGGGCGTGTCATGCTGCAAAGCAGTTCCTCGATGTAAGGCATAGCGTAACGTCGCATGTCTTGCAGTAAACTCTTGTTTTCTGCTGGGTGTCTTGCATTTCTTACAGTTTTCATAAGTTTCCATCCTGGCAGGCCGGCGCTGAAATGGAAACTGAGGCAGCCCGAAGCAGAAAGCGAAGCTGACCGACGTTCAAGGCTCGTTAGCATCTTTGTTGCTCTTAGACTCGCTGCTGCTCGTTAAATCGATAAAATCAGCCACAAACACGGCGAAATGCCAATAGCTGCGATTTTTCGAAATGTGCACACGCTCCGCATCTGGTGGCAGCCATTTTCGCTTTCCACTTAGACGATCGCACAACTTTGGAGCGCATTAAAAAATCGAGGCCACACGGGAGAATAACATACTACATAAATAAGAAAACTATAGTTCTTCTCCTTCACGACGGATGGTGCAGTGTCTCTGTCAGCAGCGCAGAATGTCTGGAAAGCAGCAATTCAAACCATAGATTGTGGGCTATTGATGCCCTGTGGGCGCGGTACGGAAAACTGTAGAAAAAAAAAATAATATTAAGGCATCGGTCTGCATTCCTGTGCCTCATGAAGTGGGGTGGCAACCAGACACCAGAAAAGTATGTTTTCATTTGTTACGGCAGCAGAGACTGTAGTTAGACATATGCCATAGGAGAAGCGTTGCTTGCCTCCTTACATTTTATTTGCTTATTGTATTATACTGTTTCTGAACATGTTTTAAAGGGGTCATGAAGCACCCCTTGGGCTGATTGAAAAAACACATCCTGCGGAAAGCTGACACGGCTATGAACTGCTCTGCCAAATATTACAGTCGTGCGCGCCGCGTAATGGCCACAAGCGGAGCGCGAAGTTGCCGTTTCCCCAGGCACCCTCTTTTCAAACAGAGGCCGGTTCTCACTCTCGTCGGTGGGCGGGGCGTCTGTCCGCTGTACGTCGCAAGAGACATAGCATGCTTATTGGCCGATAGCCGACGTAAATCGAGAGCGGCGTTCGGATCAGATGCGCTTCTTGCCGCGGGGTGCCGCCACTTGCCGGCGCCGCACTCCTCAGTACACGGTAGCCGCACTCGCGCAAGCGAATCACAGCGGGAGAGCGATCGCGTTTCATGACGCGCGCTGGCGTAACTTCTTTCCCCCATGCCATCCCTCCCTGTCTAGCTTCCAGTGCGCTCGTTGGCACGAGAAAAGAGAGAAAGCGCTGGGAGCGTGCGCCAAACCCCCGTAACTCCGCTGGTTCTTGACGGATTCGAGAAATTTTTGCGGCAATCGATTCGGGAGGCAGTACACTCCGATACTGAGGCCATTAGATCATTACTTGGAAAAGTGGTTCATGACCCCTTTAAAAATTGCTGTGCTAGAATACTCTATGGATGTTTAGTGATGGAAGCGCTTCACCAAGTTGCACCATGATGAAAGTGCCATATGGCTGCTTTCGCGTGCCACGCCTGTGTTGCCCAGACATGAATGAAGCTTCAAGTCAACACTACAGGCTGCATTGTAATAGTTCTGAGAGTAAGAGTTTGATAGTTGTCTAAGTGGTGAAGCCAAGCTGATTTTCAGTCTTTTGTTACTTCTAACGTTGTAATCATGTTGGTCTGTGGGGAGGGTAGTATAGCAGCACCGCAGTGGTTCTGACATTTTCAGCTTTTTTGTGGTCACATTGGAGTGTTTGAGCTAGCATTCACACTGAAGTGCACTAGCTAACTGACTGGTGGGAAACCCCCCTTACTTTGCCTTTGGCACCCATCACAAAATTAAAAAACAAAGCTCAGTTGCACAGACTGTATAGTTTATAAAACCCATTTAATAGTGGAATGTTTGTCGCGTCATCCTCTGCCTTGTGTTTGATTAACCTGTAATTCCCTAATTCATGAAGCAATTAATGCAGTTCAATGCAATTTATGAGTACGCACAGTTGCACGGCTAAGCAGAAGGCACAGGTCCAATTCCCTGCCACAGCAGACCCATTTCTATGGGAGTGAAATGCAAAAACAACCATGTACTTAGATTTATGTGTACATTGAAAAACAAAATTAATCTAGAGTCCCTTACTACAATTGCCTAATAATAGAATTGTTGTTTTGGCACGTACAACCCCAAAACTGTTTTTTTTTTTTAACGTGCATTGATTGTTGTATATGTTTCCATGAACAAGCTAACCTTTTTTTGAGAAAAACACTTTTTTACTTGAGCCTAGTTTTGGTTATTATATTTGCACTGTGATTGCTACTTCCTGCCCAGTTGAGAAGTTGACAACACAAGTTCAAGATGCTGAAAATGAACAAAGAGTGATGAAGAGACGACATATTTCAAGCATCAAGGTATGTCTTCAGCTTGATGGTTACATTTGAGCAGAGTATCCGTTTGGGCTTGCTGATACAACATTGTCGACGATAACGTTCAGTTTTTAGACCTACGCCTTCAGTTCTTGGGAAATCACATATGCTGGATGTTTGAACATGGGGCAAACAAGCCATTACTTTCATTCGATTCGGCACACACTAAACTCGTGAAGTATTGTGGCTTCTTGTTTCACCAATGCCTTGAGGAAGTCATGCACTCACAGCACAGGAGAAAGCTTTCAGTCTCAGGTTCGTCACCTCACTGAAGCCGTATTTGCCTTAAGTTTGCAAGTTAGTGCAGCAGAAGGCATACTTAAGAAAGTAAAATGTACTCATCGCACGCAAACACAGGAACCAGAAGCGCGAAGTCTAGATAATATCAAAAAGAAGGAAGTTATTCCATATTTTCGTGGAATTTCGCACAACCTTAAGAAAGTTGGCCAAAGTTCTAATGTTGATATTTTTTTTTCTACACCTAGGAAGCTTGTCTCACTGTGCAAACAAAACAGCACTGTCTTAATGAAAAAAACCGGGTGTAAAACTAAGCACAGACAGCGTTTCACATAATGTACCCTGTGTGTCGTGTACCAGACCCTATCTCCTGTGGTAAAGTTTACATCGGCCAAAGTGGCCGATGCATCAATGATCGGCTAAGAGAACACTACTACAATGTGAATAGCGCAATTCAAGATCATCTTTGTGTGCACTGTTGCGACTGTGGGTGCAAACCTATTTTCGATGGGTGCAAGAGTTTATCTTGACGTAAGTCATCTCTTACACGAGAAATCATCGAAGCAGCCGCCATATCACGTGCCAGTCAGAATTGTGTTAGCTGCCCATCTGTAGCTTTGAGTAAAAAGGGCTGACCTTTCTAGATAAAGATAACAAGCCAGGGATTATTACGTAAAAAGATCACGTGCTATGTGACGCCAAAAGGTAGAAAAAGAGTGTTCCACACTTGCCGCCATGGTTGCAATCGGCGCTGACTAACACTCCTAGGTATAAATGCCCATATATACCCTATAAAGTGGACGGGGGGATGACCGCCGCTGTAGCTCAGTGGTAGAGCATTGGACGCATTATTCGAAGGTCGTAGGTTTGGTCCCTGCCGGCGGCAAGTTATCTTTTCGTCCACTGTACTTTCTTCACATTTATATTCCAGTTATTACAAATAACATCTCCTATACCTTCCTTGGCATTATTGTCGGTTAGTTCTCATTAATATTGTGTCTAACAAAGAAAAACGAGCCCTTAAAAGCCATCTTCCATGCCAGGGCAATAGCGACACAAGAGGGATCTGTACACAGGTGTGAACCTGCGTTTTTTATAAGGTGTTCAATATAAGTGGCCGCACGTGCAGAAATAAACATTTTGTTGAAAGTTAGCACCTGTGTTGTGTATTCTCTTCTCATGTCCCTGTTCATCCAGTGCTATTTTCGTCGACGATGGTTACATTTGCTCTTACTCTTCCTATTTCCTAATGTCATATTGCCCCTTAAATGTTATGGGAGGTTCTACTAGAAGAAAAAATATTCATGTTCTGGTTTGAATGCGCGATATAAAGAAGTATTGAAATGGTAACTGGCATAAATATGCCTGCAAGCCAGTTGCATTATGCTTGCTACTTATGCCCTCCGCTTTCTTAAATGTGAGACAAACAATAACTTGGGCACCTAAATGTACATAGAAGCAAATGGCACATCTTTTAAGTGTAGTGCACAAAGTATCGTTGTGAAGAATGGGAAAAGCATATTAGTACAGTAAAACCTCGTTGATCTGTTCTCATTTATTATTATGCTTCTCTGGCTCATTTTTATTCTTTATTTTTACATGGTTTGTCGTTAGGGTTCGGATTATATGCTGGGGTTGGTTATATGGAGAAAATACGTTATGGGGCCTGAATGTATATTACCAATAGTACGTCAGCTTCTTCAATTGGTGCTGCCTTCACGTTTATGTTTTTACCCCACGAAACAGGAGCTGTCTCGAGAGCTGCAGCTGACTAAGAAGCGACTTGAGCAGCAGCAGGATGCCCAAGGTAGCCCTCGCCAGGGTTCTGCACCTGAGCCTCTTGGCTTGGGCTCACGCACCAGCTCCACAGCTTCACTGGAGACCCTGGGGTCAGGACCAAGCCAGGTGGCAAGCAACCACCCCACAGTCACCTTCGTCAATGCAGGGAGAGCCACTGTTCCGGTGAGCGGCATGCACTGAACTGTGTCCTCACAGTATTGCGCACACGCTAGAAGCAAACAGTACAGGGATATGCAATAAAAGCGCATTTTCACTTGATCTCCCGAAATTTAGGAAGCATGAACAATCACATCACTTCTGCATTCGCGCATTAGTGTTAGGGTATCTTCCAATTCCCGACACAACACTTGTAAGCGCACTTAGGTAATGAATCTGTGTTCCATTTGCATTTAATGTACATAGTATGAGTAGCAATAAATTCATAGAATTATCTGTTTGTTTGATTGTAAAACGGGTTTAGGTGTGATTAGAATGCTGGCTTTTCCATTATTTCCCTTCCGTTTGTTCAATGATTGACTCGGCTGCTTCTCCTTCTACTTGCCCCCTCCCCCATGAAGTAACAGTAATTGTGAGCCACGTACAGTACGGTCCACTGTTAAAGGGAACACTCCAATTAGCACCTTTCATTTTGCTGGCCCTCTAACAGGAAATGGACAGGGAAACATTGTTCATACACTGCACGAGTCTGTCAAAAAGAGGCTGAACTGTCAACCACCAGTAGTCTTATGGAAATCTAAGCCACTATGTTTTTGCAAGAGAGCGAAATCCAAACGTGTCCTGCACGCAAGTTTACCCTTTAACAGTGGACCCGTCTGTACATTCTACATTCGGTGACCATCGTAAGTGATGTTCCATATTCCAGTAAGAGTCATGCCATGTCATGTGTCCCTGTTGCTCTAAGGACCACCTTGGATTTTCTTGGAAAAATTTTGCAGAGAGCATTTTTCCCAAAATATTCTTGCTTAAAAATTTTCTCATCATGTGAGGCACTTTCAGAGCTCGCCAAGTTGTGTCAGATGTGGCACCCAAAAAAAACCTGTGTGTGTGTGTGTGTGTGTGTGTGTGTGTGTGCGTGCGTGCGCGTGTGCGTGTGTGTGTGTGTGTGCGCGCGCGTGCTTGTGTGTGTGTGTGTGTGTGTAAAATTTATTCTTGCTGGATCACGACAAAAGTCTTTGTGTAGACTGTTTAATAGCTGGTCTTTAGTATGCAATAGGGTTTGCTGGAAATTGTAGGGCAGAAGTGCTTTCTATGCATTGTAAATTCTGACGAAATTTTACAAAAGAGGACTATTTCTTACCTAGAAAAATACCACACATTTGTTACTGCTCTAATACACTGCGCTACTCTAGATGTGTATGTCACATTAAAATACTTTGGGGCCACTATAACCACATGTAATTTCTGAAAAACAAAAATGTGACAAATGTGTCGAAATTCCAGTTTGGTCCACTTTCATTTGTTATTTTTGCATGCACATGTTTCTTGTGAAATTATGAAATATAACATGCATTAGATAGGTCTGTCTATTAACATTCCATTTACATCATAGTATGATCTTATTTCAGTATTACTATTAGATGAGACATGAATTTTGGAAGTTGGCATATGCAATACAGTTTGCATATTGTTACATCACTGCATAGCATGACTTGTTCTGCACGCATTGTTTGGTTATGACAAGGATTCTGAACCCTTTTCCTACGAAGTTTTTTGTGGCCAAAAACGATGCAAAAATACCGATTTTTTTATTTGACAATTTGATTCTACGTGTTTTGAAATAACTCAAAAAACTATTTAAAGGTGCTTTATTCACAAGATACAAGCAAAATATTTTTTTGCAAATTTGCAGAGCATTGGCTTCAATGCACTGCCCCACAGACACAGAAATTGCCCTAACCTCTCCAGTCTTGAGTGTAGAAAATGAATCTTTCAAATTTAAAAAATAAAGCTCAGGGACAAGTGAGCCCGGGGGGGGGGGGGGGGGGGGGGGGGCTACCGATACGTCAAGACACAGTCATCGTCGGAATCTAATGATTTAGAAAGAATATCCTGCTTTCTGTAGTCGCTGTCACACTGGCAAGACAACTGAAATTCTTCTTCATTCCACATAACTTCAGCAAACGAGCGTTTTTTTTTTTTTCTTCTTCTTTTTTTAACAGAGCTGTTGCCGGCATGCACGCACGTGTCGCTCATGCACAGAGGAGGACGCCATTTTCTAATTCCGATTACCAGAATCAAGTCCTTTCTCGACAAAATGCATACTTTGAATAGGTTTCTCAATTTTTTACTGCACCATCTGATCAAGCCGCAGATAACTCTGCAAAATGAATCAGGGTAGCTGAACCGCCTTCAGTAAAGAAAAGGTTAAACAACCCATGATTGCTCAGTTGTGTTGGCCAGCCCCATGAAACATAAATATTGTCTGGGCCTTGTCTTCCTGTCACATCATCACTTGGAATTTCTTCACAACCTCACTTGAAATGATTACGTGCACTGGCAGCACATTACACAATCAAATGTTTGGCAGTGAAAGCCAGTCTCGAAAGGCTCTACATTGATAAAATAACGGCACTGAAAGAGCTGTTTTTGTTGGCAGAATGGAACATCAAAGGCAACACAGTGCTATGGTTGCCAGGCATAAATATTCTTGACAAAAAGAACTAATTTTCATATGGGTTGACACCCAATTGACAATGAAGCTAAGGAAGGCATAAAGAAAATTAATTGTTTCTTGGTTGAAACACAGAAATAATTACGAGGGTAAAATTTGCAATAAACCTCACATTTTTGCTATACAGTGCATATTGTGAATAATTATTGCATTGCATAGCACGATTGTGGATTCATCTCCAAAGTTCAGCTCAGCAAGATTGTCTTTCTGCTCACTTTCATTTTTCTTTTCATTTCGTATCCAACATTTATTGCAAATTTAGCTTTGCTATTTAATACCACCCCCCTTTTCCCGGCCACAAACCTTGCAACCGCAGTGGCTTGCTGCATTTTGTTTTGGACATTTATTATCCTGCTTGAATGAACCATGCACAAGTAAACTTCCAAATTTTGATCACAATAATAACTGATTTATTTTGTATGCCTCCCTCAATGTTAAGTTGCCCTCCACAACAACCCACACTCTGTCTCCCATCGGAAATGTGCTATGCATAAATGAAGGCGTTGGAACATATGAAGATATAGATTCGACCTCTACAACAAGGTTTTCTTACGTGGTCTCTTCATCTATCAGTCACTTTCCAACATACCCATCTAACCCACACAAAATGCATTGATGTCAAGAAAAGGGGGGTAATAATATGTTTTTGTGTGCTTATCACATTTGTACATTATAAAAAATAAAACCCAGCAATTTGCAGAGCTACCGATAGGTTGTTTATGCCTTGTTTATCACAAAGAACACTTCCAAAGTAAAACATGCTGTTCAGTGGCACTCGTCTCTGTCATGTCCTCCGCACAGTAGTTCAGAGATCATACTGCACAATAAGCAGTGGCCACAGTCCTTTTCCACAGCTCTCAGTCAGCTTACTAACTTCACACCCTTATCAAGGTACCTGATTTTACTAGATTGTATATGTAGTTATGTGTCCAGATTACAAGCAAATTTTTTATTAACCTCCCTTTATTTATTTGTTCTTTGGGGGAACTCACAACCACTGATACATTAATCATTTCACTTGCAGAGTTACAGAGGTTGTGTGGAATGCTTTGTGTTTGTGTAGTATCCACCAGCCCATTGGCAAGTTTATTTGTAGCTAAGATGTGCATGGCTTGCATTGTGACAGCTTTTTGGACTGACATGCTTTGTGCTTGCCTTCCCCTCCTTATCCTGTTTTCTGCTAGCCCAAGGAATCACGCTTGCATGCTGCTGCTGTGACTGTGCTGAATGGTTCCAGTCGAAGCTGTGTTGTGAGTGAAATCCTTTGGTGTGCTTTGAAAAAGTGCCAGGAAAATGCAGATGCTTTTCAGGTTACAGAGTTCCCTATGACATATGTAGTGGTGGTCCAGCTGCACCATTTGTGCCATTTTGTTACAATTCTAGTCAACTGCACCTTGCTGTGCCCATCCAAGCGCTGCTTGTGCCAACTGTGCCAAAGTTCATTGCTTTTGCCTGCTTACATGTTTTTGGCCTAAAATGTTCTTTGTCTGGCAACTAACATCCCAACAACTTTTCCAGAATACCGGGGAAACCCTCCCATCTCCCTCTTTTGCCTATGTGCTTTTGCTCATTAAAGCATACAGCGAATATTGATCGGCATATGCACAAGGCAGTCTCAACATTCCATGCACTACATCAGCTCTGGATACTCCCCTAGTGGGCCACTCTAACATCAAAGGTCGTTGATTCGTTCGACAAACCGACCGCACACCCATTTGTGGCGAAGCACTACCAGTGGTAGCATTTCAACAATGTCAAGTGTAACCTCGTCATCCAGCAAGCTTGGTATACACCAATCTTATGTCATGCAGTGCCAGAACAGCCTTGGAAACATAACACACTGAAACGATAATAATAATAATAATAATAATAATAATAATAATAATAATAATAATAATAATAATAATAATTGCTGGGATTTTACGTGGTGAAAGCACGATATGACTATTAGGCACTCCGTAGTCAGGGACTCCGGATTAATTTTGACCACCTGAGGTTCTTTAAAGGGCCAGTAAACAACCCCGATGTCCAAAAATTGTAATGAAGAGAAATATGCGCACTTTTGCTATGAAGCACGATCTTGAACATGCTGCCGCAAGAATTTTGCGAGTGCGTGCTATAATAAGGAAGTTACAGGGGTTAGAACATCCGTTTCAGCTGGTTTCAAATTTTCGCGCGGCTTCACCACCCTTCTCCGCCACATGGAGGGAAAGGCGTAGCCCGTCGTCATGACTCCGCCCACTTCGGCAACGTGACACGACGTCAACAATTGACGTCATGGGCGAGCTCGATCAGTCGCAATGCACTTCCGCTTGCTGCAGCTCCTGGTTGTTTATTGTTTATATTGTTGCACGTGCTCCGTAACTTGACGGGCAGTTTTCGGCTCTTCACTATTTTTAAACCTTTGTGACAGTTCAAAATGCAGCAGGAATGCGTGCTTGCTTTCCGAGAGACAAGCCTGGAGAACCCCACTTGCCGCGCGAGCAAGCGCGACCCGTCCGAGCTACCGGAGATTCCCCTCACCCCGCTCGATTTGCAGCCGGCAACTGAACAACGCTTCACCTCAGGTCGAAGGCGAAGTGCGTGCAGGTGCGAGGAATATACGCGCGACAACTGCATGGCCGAAACCGCCTCACCGCAGGGCCAAAAAACAAGGCGCAGTTTCCCTAGCGGTGGGTGGGAACAGGAACTGACGTTAACTTGACAACTGTTTGTTGAGAACTGGTTTAGACCAATCGATGAGCTCAGTGCTACGTCAACTCGCCGATCGCCGAGTTGGCGTCACTGCGCGTACAAGGAGGATTGGTCAGGCGTAGGAAAGAAGCGCGGGAATTGTTTTTCAAAATGAAGGGTCTGCGCGGCGCGCGGCGCTGTAATATTCGGAAAACGTGATCGCCGCGGTCTACTGTACGAGTTACCGAGCTTGTTTGGGGGGTGTAAAAAAAAGTCGCAGCCTGTTTACAGGCCCTTTAACATGCACCTGAATGTGGGTACATAGGTGTTCCTTGCATTTCACCCCATTGAAATGCAGCCGCAGTGACCGGTAATCGACCCCGCACTCTCCAGTTTGGCAATGCGGCTTTTTATGTGCTAAGCTACCACGGCGGGTCAAAACACTGAAACGAGACTATGAAACTGTATGTTCCAGGTAAATTCACCGACCAGACAAATGCCAAGCTGTACGCAGAGCTTTTTTTTTTTGCGTGAATTCTTTTGATCATTGTCATGTGGTTGATCGAGTGGCCTGCATGTACTACACAGCAATAAAATTTAGTCAGCTTCTCACATTGGGTTGCACTCATTCAGTACTTTCAGGAAACACCAGCTGATGTGAAAGCTGTCGTGGTTGTGTGCCCATCGCAAAATTTTCAAAACACTGATTGCAGTTCCAAGAATTGTACTGACAGTTTACGAGCTCAGGAGGCGGCCGCTGGACATAACGATTGTGTACAGTAGTTTACATAATTAGTGAGTGCACTGTTTATCATTATGAACTCAGTTTATCGTCATTGGCCTTTGAAGGTCCTTGCATTAATACATAATTGTAGGCAGCCGTCGCCAAAACAAAGATAATTTTTCATCCTTTTATATATGCCGTTCATCTCCTAAAGTGATGCTAGACATTTTTTAACCATGCGAAGGTGGAGCTGCTTAAAGTTTTCTTTTGTGAGGCGAAGTAGCACAAGAAAGTGATCATTTGCTTAATTTACATTCAGATGTACTACCAAAAAAACTGCGCATTCAGTGGGGATATTGTTAGCCATGTGCATCACATCAGGGGCGGATCCAGGGACCTTCTTTGGGTGGGAAGGGGGGTATTGCACAGCTCGCAGTAACTGAAGGGAAGGGAGCAAGAAGGCGCAGACACATTCCTTTGCATTAAAGGGACACTAAAGACAAACAATGAATCGGCCTAGATCGATAAATTGTGCTCTGAGAACTCTAACGCCGTTAATTTCACCATCATAGGTTTATTAATAGAGGAGCAAATCAAGTTGAAAGTTTCATTTTTAAATTTCGTGCCGAAATCTCCCCACATGACTTCATGGATTTCAAAGTGTATTTATCGTATTTTGGCGCTATTGGCTTAACAAAATTATCCCAAACTTGGTATTTTAAGTCTATGGCCCCCTCAGAGGACAATGTACTTAATTTTTACCGATTAGGAACTATGTAGTCCCTAGTAGCCGCCATCAAAATATGTGACATCACGGCGAATGGTGCAGAAACTTCAAGGTGGCGTCGCCACCCACATTTTGTTTTTGCGCGTTTTCTCGCTTACTAAGCGTCTTCTCGCAGCAAGCGTGGTGTTTCTGGTATCGTGACAGAGTACTTGACTAATATGGGAAAAATCATTTTGCTCTTTATTGTCCCTTTAAAGTTATTGCAACCTCCTTTTCTCATCGCATGTGGCGCGATGAAGTGCTTGCTTGAAACGTGACAAAAAGGAGCTAGTGTTCTTTAAACAGGACTCTGGTGAAAAGTATTTGCACGTGCAGTAAATGTTCGGAAATGGGAAAAGGATACATTAAAGTTTCTGCTGCAGTTGCTATCGCCGGTTCCAAGTACCCGACCGAATACGAGGGAGCTAGAACGATCGCGCTTTCATTGTTATCAAAACCGTCCGAGAAAATAGAGCCGCTAATGTCACATTGCTTTTTGTTTTGTTCAACTTAAACATCTGTATCTTGATACAGATTGTGGGAAACGAGCGCGCCCTCCCCTTTGGCACCTCGTTCCCCAGCTAGCGCGAGTGTTGGCCCCGCGCGGCTCAAGCGCTGGGAACTGCCGTTAATCGGCAGTATGGCAACCACGGTGGCAGCGCCAGGCCTCTTTGTCTGGTGCGAGCCATGTGTCGGCTTCCCGGCGCGCGGGCATGCGTCCGCACATGTCTCGACATGCTCACGCCACCCCGCTAGCCTATGTCACTGCGCTGCGCCTGTCCTCATTGGCCACCAGTGACAACCCCCTTCCCCCTTGAGCTCGCTTCTGTCTGGCACTGGCTTGCCCGCATCAGATGTACTCAGGCCGGCACGGGAGGTTGACGCACTGCTCTGGCAGGCGGCTTCTCGTCAGTGTGCTCGACTGCTGCCCTTTGTGTGATGGTCGTAGCGCCGCCGGCAAGTGTACTCGATCGGTCTTGCAGAGTTCCCTTTACGGCCTGCAAGCCTGTGACTGTCGTACTGTGCTGCATCTTGGGTTAATAAACCCGTGTTGTTTGTTGACATCCTGCCTCGAGTGCCTTTTCTGCGCCGTGCTGGAGAGTCGACGAACCCGGCCGTAGTGTCTTTGTTGTTCACTGCGGCAGTGGAGAACGTCGCGTTTCTTCCCAGTCGCCTCGTAGGGTAAGCTTTGTGCTAAACCTATCTCCACAAGATAAATCTTGATACAGTATCAAGCCTCAGCTTAATCTAAAAGGCTTCGGAAATCATGCGCACACGAAACCAATTCACTAATGATCGACTTGCGTTGCAAAGCCTCCCTTGGTGGCAAAGTTCTTCCTCCCGATATGACGCAGCCATCTCCCTCACTGTTTGATGTTTTCTTTTCCTCATGGAACAAGGAAAAAGATTGTCTCCTTTTTCAACGTCGTTTGAGCAGCCAACAGCACCGCAAGTTGACATTGCGCTGCAGCTGATGCCACCTTGCTAAAGATAAAGAGCCTATTGGTAGCGCAGATGTTTGCCTGTGGTTCCACGCTCCCCCATAGTGTCGTTTTTTTTGACGAATGAAATTCACGGCAGTCATCAGATGGAGGGGAGAATGGTCACGCATATTTACAGCAGCCCAGAGGGGACGTTGACGGTGCCCAAGAAGCCACACAGTGGCGCGCTGTGTGTGTCTCTTCTTATCTGTCATCGTCTTCGCACCTATTACTTTGGATAATCCAAGAAGCCTTCGGTGGAAATGTGCATAAGGAAGCAGAAAAGGGCAAACATATGTGGAGAGAGAGAGAGCACGGGGATGAGATTCTCCTTCCCCTTTTCACAATTGTCTGCTCTTTCGTAGAAAAAAATTACAGACCTCACTTTGCAGCTCGTGAGGGCATATAACCCTTTCTCAAACAAAGTATTGGAATGCTCCACCTATTGAAAATTCAAAAGGACGGACCCTCTATAGACACACTATTTCCTCCTATTTACACTGTTTTTTTTTTCTTTGCCTGAATGTCTCCCCTCCTCGGGTCCCAATGAAATCTCCCTTCTACTCTCGGGAGCGTGATGATGATCAATTTTGGCTTTTATCGTCACACTCAACAAGGCAATGCTCACTTCCAAGAACGTCCTTTCAAGGTCATTTAACCCCCACTGCGACATTGGATGTACCGAGTGGGACAATCGAGTGCCAAGCTTTGCTGAAAGGCCTCATTGGGCACTGTCAGGAGTCACCCTCCAACCAGGAGCCTTCGAGCCAGCATTGAGGAAGAGGTACTGCGATGTTGGGAGATCAAAAGTAATGAGATGTTTACTTGATTACATATTGGTAGCGGATGCCTCTTCCAGCAGGCCGAAGCCCGGCTTAAGTGTCTTTCGGACGATTGCTAGGGAAAATATTGTTCACTTCATTTGTCCAATAAGGTGACAGTCTCCACACGACGCCCCGAAGGGAAAGAATGTATGGGACCACCTCCGTTCCACACCCGGGAGAAGGCAAGGCGAGCCCGTCAGATTTGGTCAGATCCTTCAAACAACCATCACATAACTGCACCAAGAAGTTCCTGGCAAATTACTCGATGAGCCGATCGTTATCTTCTTCATAGTGGCAGCGATAATGCGACATCGCCGAGGTCATCCCAGACGCATGGTGACCGATCCCTGCACCTGGGGACGTATTCCAAGAAAGGGCTGAGCGTGTCATCAGTACGAAACCCCTCCTCTGGCTCACTTCAGCTCAGTCGCAAAGCTTTTCTGTTAATATTTCGGAAGAATTTTGGTTTTATATAGCCACTGGCAGTGAGCTGTAGCACCCTCTTGGACCATGTGTCTCTGACAAAAAAAAGGGAGGGAAGGGAAGGCTCCTTTCTTGATGCCGTTGTAATGGCCACGCTTATTTCAACGACTTTCTACTTACTAGTACACCAGCGGTTTGGCCTTGTTGGTTTTCCAGTTTTGCTAAAGTGACATAGCACGAAGCAGTATGGGAAACACATCAACAACGAAGACAAGCGCTTACTTCCAAATGAAGATGTAATGTTTCTACAGACATAGGAAAAGCGGAAAGAAGAATGAACAAAACAAAGAATGCAAAATGCAACACAAAAAGACCCCCCCTCCGATCACCGTGTGGCCGCACTGGCATCTTCCAGGGGTGCTATCGCGGAACGATGCCTTATGCCATATTCTATGCTATTCTTATCATCCACCACTCGTGGCTGGCTGATCGCGTTGATAACGTGGACGGACCGTCGTTCTAACCACTGGCCAAGCGCGAAAAGCACGAAAGGCATTGGAATCGGAAATAGCATCGTTCCGCGATTGCACCCCAGAAATGCTAACTCCCTTATGGGACAAGCGTATAATACCTCTGACACATGGGCAAGAGTACTTTGCCATAAACCCCTTTTGTTGCTCTGAAGGACCCTTTGGAGAAAGAGTTTGCGCTAATGACACACGGCACCGCACTAAGTTCTCTAGTTGGGTTATGGCCTCCACGGTTAGCGTCGGTTTCTCAGATGTACAGTCAACCACAAAAGTTTACGGACCACGCGTGCGTGTGGCCAAGAGCCTCTTCGCGACACTTCCGCTACGTCAGCGGCGATCGACAGCAGCGCAGCGCCCGAGACGCATCCCTTCCTTAATCGATGGCCTGTCTGTTTTCCGACTGGGCAGAAATATTGTTCGCCTTTCACTTTTTCACGAGACGCGCTCTTTGGCGGCCGCGGTCTATCCGCATAACTGTTATCAGTCGCAATCTTTCTCACAGTGATACCTACCCAACGGCACGCCGTTCGAGGCACGCCGTGATAGCTTTGATCCTGCTATCAAAGTGTGACGGTCATACTGCACATAAGCGCTTTGCGTGAAAACTGCGAACTAACAATGCGTTGCGAGGCACTAGAAGATTGTAAAGCCAGTGAATAACAATAAGACCCATTTCCGGCCCAGCGCTGCGGTCGACGGTAGATGGCGCACCGCTAGGTGGCGCGGACAGGCAGTTTGGCACGCGCTCGCGTGGTCCGTAAACTTTTGTGGTTGACTGTACGTCAGAAGAAAAAAAGAAAGAAGAAAAAGAAAGGCGCTGCTCGTTAAATCGGCTGGAGAGAACACATTTTTAAAACCATGCTATGCTGTAGGTTGGCACCCATTGTGCAGACTACAATGTACCACACTAGGTACTTTTAGCTTGTACGTATACTTCTTTACGTTACCGTGTTACCGGATACCGGATGGGATCTACGCATGCGCGAACCTTTACGGAATGTAAACTACTCGTCGGATAGGCTTTTCGTTTACGGCCCTATCTCGCAAATCCACCTTCGTTCGAGGCTACTCGCGATATCCGCTTTGCAGAGACTCCAGCCACTGAATCAAAATAAGCCGAAGTGTGAGTGCCAATTGTTATCGCCTTGTTTCAGCCAGATTTCCGAGACTAGAGCGACCTAGAATACCAAATCTGTAAACGTGAGAGGCCTAAAGCCCCTGACAGGCTGGATAAGTGGCGCCATCGAGCGGGGCCACGGTGAACCGGGCAAGCAGAAAATTGTTATTGCAGAAACATTGGGCATTTTACTTCCAATGTAAATGCCTTGCAGCGACATAATTACGAATGAGTTGCCTTTTTAATCATTTTTCCCTCAAAAACACTAAGCGAAAACAAATGTGTCCATGCCTGTGGTTGCACGAAGCTTCACAAGATGTCAACCCCATCGTCCAGTAACCTGGTATTGCTACACCTCTTTGCGTATACCGGGATACTGCACACGCTAAAGACCCCTCTTATGATTTTGCCGCAACGTAATTCAATGTTATCTCACTTAAATGTAGTTTAAATGCAGTTATCATCACCATTTAGTGGTTTGTGCAAACGTGAAGGTATACGTTTACATACATACATAAACGTTTACGTATGGCGAGCTAAAGCTTTTCTAAAACATGCGTTCCGGTAACACGGTAAACGCATTCCGGTATTTCGGTAACACGGTAACGTTAAAAAGTATACATACAAGCTAAAAGTCCCTACTATCACTAAAACAAATGACACTGCTGGAATTCAACATGGTGGCGCTGGCAACGTGATGCGGGCATACGAAGGAAGATGTCACTGCCACAGCAATGCATTTTTGGGTGGCCAGGGATATTTACGTCACAGAGGGGATTAGTCAACACCTGGTGAGCCTTCGTTGATAGGCTGCATTGTTGAGTTCTGCACATTGTATGCAAGAGAATACCCTTCTTGTCAGAAATATGGATGTGGAATCTGCTTTCCCGAAAAGGAACATTGCCGGGAGGGAGATACTTCTTTGTCTTGTCGTCTTGGGACAGAGGTGGTCCCATGAACGACTTTCCGGAAGATGCCCCCACACATAAAGGACTCTACAGTGCCCGTTGCGGCATGCTCAAGCAAGCGATCATTCAAACACATTCTAGCTCTGTCTGAAGGTGCAGAATGGGGTGCGGGTAGAAGTGATGGATGCATTTCTTGCCGCAGCAGCTTAAAAAATTCCGCGTGCTGAAAAATAGTGCCGGGGGGGAGGGGTGGGGGGGAGTGTTTGGTGGCTTTGGGGGGGGGGGGGGGGTTCGCCTAGTCGGCCCTCCCTTGGATCCCCCACTGCATCACATAGAGAAGAAATAAGCAGTATACTCATCTTAGTTGCATAGAATTCTAAGCAAGGTGGCTTACGTTGCTGTGAATTGGTGTCGGAAATAAATAAACAACACTAGAAGAGAAACTTGGGCTAGTTGGTGGTTCATCATTGTGAAGGAAAAATAGCGCTAAATAAAATTAGTCCTCGTCCGTTTTATTGCGATAGCAATTATATGGACAGTCTCGGCTGGAAAATGTCCGTCCCCGTCGCCGTCATTTACCGTATATGTATAAGTATGTATATATATAGAAAAGCCACGAAGAAAAATAATTCAGAAATTCTTTCCGACGCGCGGAATCGAACGGGTGACCTCTCGCTTTGCAGCCCGCCGCGTTAGACGTTAGGCCACGACAGCACCGTCTCTCAGCCTGCTAACGGCGTGCTATTTATATACACCATGTAATTCAGCATGCTTTCTTAGTGACCACATAGATGGCGCGACGTGCGCACATGTTGCGCGCTTTAAAGATCGTCGCCCCGCCCCTGCGAACGCCGTTGCTGTTCGCTCTACAGGGTGTCGTCGCTTTCGTGCGCTTATCTCGGGGAAAGAAGGGGCGGCCGGTGGGGTGCTTCGCTTCGCTCGCTGCAGCGGCCGCGTTTGCAAAAGGAGCGCACTGTTCAAACAGAAATAAGTAACAACTGTGACAATTAGTTCGCGCCCGTCTTGTGTGTACCTGTTCGTTCGTTTCGTGCGTCCTGCTTTATGTTTGAGCAGTGCGCTTCAAGTGTCGAGCTGTGACGCATTAGTTCGCACTCGTCCTGTGTGCGTTCTTGTGTGCGTGTGCGTCCTGTGTCCGTCCTTTGGGCTCGAGCGACGCGCTGGCAATTTTGAGCTGCTTTCCGTTCTTTGCGTTACATTACAATTTATTGCTATCGCATTCATTGCTTCGCCGTTGCGGTGAAACTGTGACTTTTTTAGCGCTGTTTTTCCTTCACAAAAATAAACAGTCATGTTTTTGTTTTTTTCACATGTCTCTAGTCCCAGAAACCACAGGACTAGGTAGACTACCCACCTCAGGCTGGCATGGATTAGTCTATGCTAGCTGTTTCACTAACAAACATTTATTTCATGGTCTCACATATCTCTAAGCACGTGGTAACTTTTCAATGGCCTGTTTCTTGAGCTCAGTGTTGCAGACTGTCTCGTTATTGATATGTGATAAAAACTTGGTATGTAATTTTGTCTGACTCCCTTGATAACAGGCACAGTAGACTTATTTTGAATATTTCATTGTCTCGCCTTTTTGATTATTACCGCCACTAAAGGGGTGCTCTGTGTTGGGCAGTCTTGATCAGGGTGCTGTATGCAAGCTATGAAGTCCCAATAAGTTCTCAAGCTGCAGTTCAATACAGCGCGACAGTCATGTGCAGTGCAAGGGAGGCGACAGCACAAGTGCTGCGTGCAGCAAGGTAGAGCATGCATGCTACCTTTCAGCACAGTGTGAGGAGAGAGATTGTGCACCACACAAGCTACTTTGGAGAGTGCATGCGCAGTGTGAAAGCATGAGGAATGAGAGAGAGAACACGCACACTGCCAAACGGTGCGGATGCCACAAGGACTGCCTATTGAGTGTTTTTCCAATAAGGGGGCGCTTTTAACTGGATGCAGCTAGGGTGCCTCGATGTGCGCGCGCCTCTGGTTCCAGGATGGAGACACCTTTTGAAAGACTTCGCGCCGCCTGGCGGCCATATTGGTTCAAAAGTGTCGGGCGGCGCGCAGAGGCTAGCGCGGGAACGGTGCTGCAAACACGTTCTTAATGTATTGAGATCAGTTCTTTGGCCGCTATGACAGGCTGCTGTGTGCCACTGTACTAGTTCACACGCGAAAGGCCAGCCGATCTTTCGCTTCCCTTGTAACAGCGAGCGAAGAAAAAAATGGGAAGCACAAGTGAAACGTGACCGCTGGCATTCGACCGACAGCGCCAAGATATGCGAGGTTACTTGTTGACTTGTCCAGCATGTGGCCGTGCATTTTTTATCACTGGCAGTGAGCATGCTGTTAAAGAAATGCTTGCTTGTCTCACTAGAGCTACATCGCATAATCATCGCCTGAAGCTGCTTTTACAAAGAAGATGTTAAGCTTTGCATTAAGCCGTGCAGTGTGAATAGATGCTTCGGCTACCTTACTGATAAGCTTAGATAAGCTTGGTCAAGACAAGTTAATCATAGCTCATGCTAAATAAGCATAGTCAAAACAATCAGTAGTAATCGATACAAATCAATACTGATTGATACTCATTGATACCAGTTAAGCCGCCGGATTAAACCAGGATGATCTTGGAAAAAGCCTAGTTAAGCCATTATATCGCAGCCTAATTGAGTTTGGACAAGCCAATTTAACGCTAATCGATACCAATCTACACTAACAGATACCTATCAAGTGGGATTAGGCAAGATTAGTGGAGATTATGTCGAATCACGCTAATCCGGTCCAAGATGAGATGGCATAGCCATGAAGTAGATTAGACCCGACTAGGCTATGTTCTTTCAGATTAAGCATGACTAAATAAATCCGGGTTAAGCTAATCCTGAACAAGTCAATGTTGAGTGAATTGAGAATGATTAGCCGCTTGGGTGACTACGTATGGTCACACTAAGCCGATCCGATTAAATTCAATTAAGCTGGATTAAGGTAGTCTGAATCTCGAACCATCCAATTTTGAGTAGGTTGAGATTGCCTAGGCAGTTGGATGACAGAGTATGGCCACAATAAGGCAATGTGGATTAAGCCAGGTTAAGCTAATCCACATTAAGCTAACCATGAGCAAGTGAATTTGGAGTGAGTTGAGATTGTCTAGCCTGTTGGATGCCGGAGCATGGCCACGTTAAGCCCATTCAGATTAAGCCAAATTAAGCTAATCCAAATTAAGTTAATCTTGAGCAAGTCTCTTATCAGTTCTGGCACACTGCAGCGCAAAAACCACACAACAGACGGAACACGAATGACGAAGACGAGTGCTGAACTTGCAACAACCTTTATTGGAAAAGTTTCATATATATTTATGCTGTCCGACGCAGGCGTCATTCACTACACATGCGTAGGAACACCATCTCTTTATCAGTTAGCAGCAGAGATGGTACGCTTACACAACTCTCCCCCAGATAGGAAATGTGTTCTGCTTCAGTATTCGAATTAACTTCGACACGAATTTGAATTGTTTAAAATTTGAAAGTATTCGAAATAAACGAATAGACATTTATTTGACCGCAATGTGACCCGCCTGAAAAGGGGGTTTCACTACAGCGGGAGACTGCTCTGCCACGAAACCACCTATCCAGGGGAATTACGCACTGCCGCGAGCGCCACATTTGAAGGTTAAATTTAACCTTAAAAAATTAAGGCAGCTTTGCACAAGTGGTGCCAAGCCGGAAGGAAGTGCGGAGCTCGGCGGCCTTCCTTGTTTCTCTTTAGTTTTTTCTTCCTCTCTTTCTCCTTTCCTTTCTTTCTCTCTCTCTATTTCTTGCTTCCTCTTTCTGTCTCTTTCTTTGATTCTCTCTTTTTCTCTTTGTCTTCTCTCTGTTTTTTCTATCTCCTTTTTGTGTATATTTCTTTCTCTGGACGAAGATCTCTGCCTTTGTATCTTTTCTTGTCTTCCCTTTCTTTCTCTCTTTCTTTCTCCCTCTGTGTACTTGTTCTCACGCCCATGAGAGTCATTGCATCCCACGCCGGACAAATCAGCGCACGCGTTCTGGGAGCGAAGCAGGTGATGCAGAGGATGAAGAGAGGACGTGCCGGTTCATGATGATGATAGTCTTTGTTCGTGACTAGTGGGGCTTCTCGGAAATCTCTCTCCCTCTATTTCTTTCTCTTTCTTTGATTCTCTCTCTTTCTTTTTCGGTCTTGCTCTCTGTTTTTTCTATCTCTTTTGTGTGTCTATGTTTTCCTCTGTCTTTGTTCGCTTTATTTCTCTCATTTCTCACTTTCCTTTTCTTTCCATCTCTTTCTCTCTCACTTTTTATCTTTCTCTCTCTCATTGTACTAGTTCTCTGCCCATAGGAGTTATTGCATCCCACGCCAGACAAATTGGCGCACGTGTTGTGGGAGCGAAGTAGAAGAGGACAAGGAGAAAGAAGAGGATTATGTTACGTTTGGCTAGGCTAGGCTACAGGCAAGGCTCCAGGACAACTCAGAAAATACTCCTCAGGACAGAGATCAAGCTTTATTACGGCATACTTGCCGAAAAGAAGAGGAACAAAGAAATGTGCGCATGGCGTGGAGTGCTTTTCTTTTATTGCGATAGCAATTATATGGACACTTTCGGCTGATTTTTGTTGTCGCCGTCAAGGCCCGTATATGCATATTTATGTGTGTGTATATATATATATATATAAAAGCCACAAAAAAAATAATTCAGAAAAATTTTTTCCGAAGCGAGGAATCAAACGGGCGACCTCTCGCTCCACAGCGCGCAGCACTAGACGGCTAGGCCACGAAAAATACGTCCTTCAGCATGCCAATGGATGCTTTCTTGGTCACCAGCAAGATTGCGCAAAGTGTGAGCGGGGCTCGCTTTAAAGGTCGTCGCCCAGCTCATTGCGTTGTGTGCACGCTTCCTGCCACGCCGATGCTCTTCGCCCTACAGGGCGTGGTCGCCTACGCGCACGCTTATCTCGGGGGGGGGGGGGGGGGTATGTCTTGTGCTTTCCCCACGATGTCCGCACTGGAGTTACAGAGCATTCAAAGGTCACTTCGCTTGCTGCAGCGGCCGTGTTTGTGAAAGGAGCACGCTGTTCAAACAGAAATAAGTGACAACTGTGACTCAATAACGTATGCTGTCGAGCTAGTTGGTGCATAGCTGGTTAGAAAATCATTCGTGCAAACAAGAACATGGACGAAGAAGTAACACGGACAAGCGCACACTCGTAACTGACTTTTATTACACCGATGCTTACCTTCTGAAAGCCTCACGCATGCGTACAACACACAACAACAACAAAAAATTCACAAAGACCTATCAACACAACCTTTCAGATAGGGAGGCAAACTCATTTTCAAAAAGCGACAAGGACGGGACGCTGATGCATTGGTCTCCAAAATGCTTGATGTACATCGCCTCCGCTAGTTCACGTGCCACCTTGTCTTTGCTTCTTCGTAAGATACTCGTGCTGTTCAGCAAATGTTCACACGAGCACTCTTTGCAATGATGCGGCAAATGTGAACCTGTGCCATTCCTCAGTGACAGCGCATGCTCCCTTAGGTGATCATTTATACACCGGCCCGACTTCTTTGTCCACGTTCTTGTTTGCGCCAACGATTTTCTAAGCAAATGTGACAGTTGTTAGTTGCGCTCGTGCTGTGTGTACCTGTACGTTTGATTCGTGCATCCTGCTTTGTTTGAGCAGCGCGCTTCAAGTGTCGAGCTGTGACGCATGATAGTTCGCGCTCGTCCTGTGTGTGTTCTTTTCGTGCGTCCTTTGGGCTTGTGCGATGCGCTGGAAATTTCAAGCTGCTTTCCGTTCTTCGCGTTACATTCCAATTTGTTGCTATCGCATTCATTGCTTCGCCGTTGCGGTGAAACTGTGACTTTTTAATGCGTCGCCGACAATGCACATGCGTGATGGCGCCTTATCACCTGAACAGCTTTGTCCGGCTTCGGCGCTAGATGCAAACAAACCCACGTGTGCGGTCACAACAAAGAAGAGAGCACGTGTCGGTCCATGGTGATGATAAGTTTTGTTTGTGACTAACAGCGCTTGTGCGAGCTTAGACAGGTCTGCTGTTAAAAGGGTCTTATGCGGGCTGATAGGCACTAAGTATAGCAAATTTTAAAGTGTAACGTGTTAAAGCTTATAGCTTGTGCCCTATTACTATTCAAATCCTGCCGCTATTTGAATTTGCTTTCACTTCAAACCAAAAAAGTGGTATTCGCATGCACCTAGTTCTAATTCTAACAATATTGTGCAAATTAGTTGGGTCATACAAAAATGCT
The DNA here is from genome assembly GCF_013339695.2 of Rhipicephalus sanguineus. Taxonomy (NCBI): domain Eukaryota; kingdom Metazoa; phylum Arthropoda; class Arachnida; order Ixodida; family Ixodidae; genus Rhipicephalus; species Rhipicephalus sanguineus. The sequence continues at coordinate 293,585,858 of NC_051176.1, read as the reverse complement.
CATTTTTCTTTATAATATGTGATATATTCTATTCAAACTGTTCTATTCTAAATTATTTAACAAAATCACTATGTATTCGCTTCGAATTCACTTCGAATTTTAGATTTACTATTTACCCATTTCTAGAAGATACAGTGGAAGAGAAATAATTTTTTCTAACATTGCATTTTCACTAAAAAGCGTCTTGAGGACAGGAAAAAAAATGAAGACTGTGAAAGCGCCTGCAGTGCTATCAGTGAATGCTTCAGTTTTTTTGTAAATGTATGCAATGTTAAAATGGTTAGATTATAATCAAGGTTCTTCCAAACAGATGTACCTGTAAAGTTTAGTATAGATCAACGGTAGTTATAGTCGGATATATTTTAAGAAGTCTGAAGAGGCCCCGCCCAAATGACCAAAACACGACAGCCGGTCGCCTCCGAGACTAAAGAAATAGCCCCGCTTATGCACCCGGCATTTCTCTCTCGAAGGCTCACAACGTGAGTCTGGAGTGCACACCCATTGGTGCAGGCTTGTATGCATCTGCCTTTGAGGAGGAACTGCTGCAGCCTTCTAAAGTTTTATCCGACTACAGTATTTACCTTGGACAATAAAAAATGACAGTGATAGGTTCTCAACAGCGCAATGTGAGGGGCAAAGTGAGACTGTTGTCGAGGCGAGTTTTTCATGAACCAATTGATGCATGATGAAGGCAGTGTTGTACATTGTCATATTACAATTTTGAGGATGTTCAGCCTTTTAAATAAATCTTCATTCTTAATATGCGTATTGTGGGATGCTATAATGCAGAGATCTCTTTTTTTTAATGTAGATACCAGTGACTAACGAATTTTGTGTGTACAATCACAGATCACTATACATTAATTGATGTAACATGAACAAATGCATAGTAAAGGTTGGTAAGTATGTTAGTAGGGAAGTATTGACATTTTAAAAGCGCATGCAAGCCATATGAAGCCTTATTAACTTCAGAGCACACGTGAAGCTGAAATATTATGTGGTTGGCAATTAACGCCAAGAAATTTTGTCTCGCTAGATTGTATTATAGAATGGTTATTGTAAATGACATCTGAATGGTCATTTTCTTTTTTTCAGAATGAAATCAAATAAAAGCAGTCTTCATTAGGTTAAGGTGAAGAGCATTCAGTGTGCACTAGTGGTACGAAAATTCTAATTCAGAGTTAAGCTTATTGATTAGGTTTGATTCCTCACAATCGGCTATCGTATGCATAGAGCTCAGGGGTAGCACTCACAAGCTGCGAAGGCAAGGCATTGAACTTATGTTATCAGTAGACATTGATTCCTTATGTTGTCTTTGGTGTGGAAGGCCATCGCTCTTGGTGAGAAACTTGTGTCATAACATAAACAAGCAATTTTTTAGCCTTTTTTGAGCTACTTCATTTATCGTAATGCAGCACATGTCAAACATACCACTGTAACAACTACGCATCATAAATGATAAATAATGTTGTCACGCAAACAAGGTTTCGGAAGTGATAATATCATTTGCGTGACACCTCTATTTTATTTTCACATGCACAAAAAAAAATGTTGCATGTCAATCATGTTGCGAAATGTTCATCGACATACTGACCGTAATGCTAAGCCTAAATGCCCGTGTAGCCCGCAGCTGGCACAGAGCATTGCACCTACAACCATACATTGAAGCATTCATCATGCATTTTCATTATGAAACTCACATGGTACGTTGCAAACCTGCATGTACTATACGCGTCAAATGAAACCCGAACAGCGGCAAGCCTTCGTAATGATATAGTGTGCGCCGTCCAGTTACCATTGACAGGCGCGCATATGCGCAGTGCGGCCAAACCGGATGCGCGCCTGTCCATGGTGATAACTGGATGGCACGCACTATATCATTACGAAGGCTTGCCGCTGTTCGGGTTTCATTTGACGCGGATAGTACAATAACAGCCATGCAGACACCAATGTGCCATGGGCCACAAATAACACTCACGTGTCTGTTACAAAACCCAGTTTAAAAATCCAATATCGCTGTCAATTCGCAACAAGAGCCAACCAGGCAGAAAAATGGCTGTCAGCTTGCAAAACCTCCTGATTGATGTTATGTGTTACAAACTACACTTGTGAGCACGAATTACAAGCGCTTAGCTTAGCCACTATATGTCTGCAAATTGTAAAATAAGATGAGTTTTGAGTGCCACTGCTGCATAAGTCTCTCAGCTGATGGAGTACTAAAGTGCAAATCTGGTGTACAATTGTTTTGTTAAATCCAAAATGCATTGCAAAATTTATTTTCTAAATTTATAAAGTGTGTATGTTTATAAAGTGTGCTTAAAGGAGGGAGACAGAGAGGATTGCATTCTTTGTGACCTTTCACGAAACCCTAAAACACGTTTTGCCGAGCCCAGCTTTAGAAATCCTCTCCTACATACATGGGAAAGCTGCTGCTGAAGCTGTAACCGAACTGCAGTGTGAAACAGCACTGTGAAATATGTGTTGCAGTGAAGGCTACTGACTGTGTGTGTGGGGTCGTAAACATAGTCTAATAGGAGTTTAATTTGTAGGGTTTACACTCATGATGTGCGTGTTATCCGATTATTTGCGCACCTAATAATAGTTTATAACTTAGAATGCAATGGGGCATTAGCCATATTGACCTGAGCCAAGGCGAAAGTTCGCGTTCACTTTTTTTCCTTCTCTCTTTTTTTATGCTGCAGATTTTTTTAGTTAGAATGACATTACGACACCTGTCACTCACAGAAACTGTACATTTCCTGTTTGTCCTTGTCACTAAAAATGCTTTGCCACAGTACACACGATGGCTATTGCAGTGAAGCCAGCTTGTCATTGCGTTCATCCGTGTCAAAAAGAGCCTGTCTGATGCTGCTCTCTGCCTGTTGTTGTTGTTGTCTTTTTCCACATTCGAACAGCATTTCTTGTTCACACAGTAATAAGAGTCATCACCAAATAGTTACACAATTACTGCTGCACCACTTCAAACGCTCCAGAACGATGTTTTTTTGCTGTACAAATCTGCTCCAAAACAGCTTTTTTTACAGTCTCCAAAAATTTCTCTAAGATATAAACTATCTGGATATGAAATGCATATGAAATGCCATGTAGAAGTACAGGAATATCTTGTACAGTACAGACCTAGCTTCCTTTATGTCTTCTATTCCTTTTTCTAGCTTCATTTTGTTTATTTCCTTATGTTATGTGCCTGTTTTAATTTCACTTCAGCTTAAGAATTGGGATGAAGGTTAATTCAATTGCAGCTAAGTGAGTTTCAGGAGCTCGTGCTTTGTTTTACTTTTTAGTTATGGTTGTCACATTTTTAAAGGCACTTGGCTTATAAATGCTATCACTTTTGAACACTTATTATAAGCCCTTTCATAAGCCAGGCACTGCTGATAGGTTTTGCTGCTGGTGCTCAATAAAGGACTGCTCGGTCTCCCTCATGAAGAACTTTATAGGTGGCTTCTATGCCCATGGAGTTAACTGCACTATGAGTATCCTTGGTCAAACTGCAAGCACTCAGTTTACACATGCCATATATATTCACAAAATACAACACAAGGGCACTATACATGCATGGTCATCGCATTGAAGTTTGCCGAGTCGGCTTTTAACAGGAATGATGTAATCAGATATACTCTGTTATAATAATAATAATTGTTGGGGTTTAACGTCCCAAAACCACGATTTGATTATGAGAGACGCCATAGGAGAGGGCTTCGGAAATTTTGACCATGTGGGGTTCTTTAACGTGCACCTAAATCTAAGTACTACACAGGCCTCCAGCATTTTCGCCTCCATGAAAAATGCGTCTCTGTTATGTCTGGATATGCTCTGTTGTGCACTACAGAAGCAGCACCCATTGTCATGTGGTTGCAGCAATTGCAGTTTCGCAACGGGTGGTTGCACATGCATGTGTATGTGTGTAATCAGTGCAGGGGGCATAGCATACAGAGGAGGGGGGTTCAACACCATTCAGGTTGACCCCCCTCACCCTCACCCCCTCCAGATGGAAGTTATTTGGAATTTAACTTAAGAAGTTTATTAAGTTCGTTAATGCATGGCTCATTACTAATGCATGATTGTTATGCACACATGCTACAGACAAGGGCAGCCGATCAGGTGTAGCCAAATGAATGGAGTAGCCAATATTAGACATTGAAGGGGTGCTGACACAAAATTTCGCAGCCGAGATAGCCTGCAGGATCGATTTCCGTGAACATGCGTATATCATCTGCAAAATATTAACAGCAGATATAGCTTGGAAGGTATTTTATATGAATTTTGAAGTTTGCATACGCGATTCAGCACTACATGCCGCATCTCGCAACATTGACACCCTTGAAAGTGACTCAAAGGTGACCCCCCTACTTCCCGTACATCACCACGCTGCAGCCAATTCAACAAGTTATGATGATGTCATAGTCGCCATTTCTCTTTTGCTGTGCTTGCGCCAGCAGACTACGTTTCGGCAACTGCTCGCGAGTCCGTGCAGCACATGCATTGAACGTTTTGTGTTTGGCAACACTGCTTTCCTCTTTCCTGTTCTAAAGGACTTCTTGATTTCCTTGTGCTGTCTGGGCTGCGGACCGCGCGGAAATGTGTCACAGTTCGTGTGCTGACGTGGTCAAGCGTTGCACACGCTAGGTGGTGATAGTTGCACCCGGTGTCTTGTCGTTTTTGAAACCGAAACTGACACTGGTCGGTAATGAGGAGCCTGTAATTAATTATCTGTCATGCGCTGCAACAAACAATGTGACGTATTATGACTAACAGGCCCCCAGCAACACATTGCTGCAAAAAAACGCGAGGCCAAAATTTTTGTGTCAGCACCCCTTTAAGAGAAGAAAATTCAGCTGAGCAGGTCACGGAATGCATACAACATCACATCACATCACTTTATTTCCTTAAAGACCCCTCAAGGAGGTATTACATAAGGGGTGGGTTTACAGTACAGCCAGGTGAAATTCATTCGGAAAGAAAATTGGTTACATTGTTTAAGAAGGTTGATGGAATAGTAATGGCTGCAATGTTGTGGGAAAGGCCATTCCAATCTAATGCTGCTCGTGGGAAAAACGAAGAGGAAAACGTGACGGTGCGAGCACGTGGGCGTGACACTTGTAGTTCGTGTCCGCCACGATGAGGTATGCGGGTAAGGTGAACGATGTAAGGTGGATGGCCAAGATCACTGTAAAAGAATTTGTGGAATAAAGACAGAGTGGCAGTGCGACGGCGAAGACAGAGACAACAGACAATTTATGGTTAGTTAGAGCAACGGTATAGGTTCCAAGTCAAGGGAAATTCAGCTGGTAATGATAGAGTTAGGTGGAGTGATGCACATCAGGGAATCGGCTCGCTCAAGGCAGTAAATTGGAGATTATTGGGAAAGGCCTTCATTCTGCAGTGGACGTAAAAATAGGCTGCTGAAAATGGTTGTACATTCCAGCAGTATACATGTAGCTGCCTAAGGTTAGCAGTCAGAGGCAGGGGGGTCGAGCCCCCCCTTCCCCCCATAACTGTCATTTCTGTAATCATGCAATATTTCCATTTCGTTGCAAGTGCTACCGCCCGTGTGTCTTGTTCCCTTCTTTTGTTTAAGTGGACTTTTCAAGGTCACCTGTGAAGCATACAAGATGAACCATTTCGTCTTGTATGCTTCATCTCAGTGTAATGAAGTATAGCAGTTCAGTGACCCCCTTATCTCAAAGGAAAAGCACATCCTGTAAAGCAGAGGTTGTGGGTTCATATACTGCCTGCAAGTTGCTTTTTCATCCCCTTCATTTGCCTTTATCTTGTTATTGGTACAATTCAATTAAAAACTACAAGTAACGCCCCCTGCACTTTTGTTGTCCTTATTTTGTGTTGCCTTCATACAGTTGTGTCTAACAAAGAGTGGGCCTCTCTATCAGTGGCATAAATCCAGTTAAATTACAAGTTGGGGACACTCATCTTGCCATGGTAGCCATTTTGTTTTTATTTTTACGTATATAAAAATAAAAATCATGCTTTGAATTAAAATTTCAAAAAACGAGCATGAACTTCCCAGCTCATGTAATTGCATTGTTCTATAGAGTCTTCTCCGAAAGCGGTCAAGCGGGATTTGTGATTTCAATAGTCTTACACAGCTGAAGTGTATTGAACACAGACCTACATAAACTGCAAAATAAACAGGCCCTAACAAAAAAAAAGTTGATTGCGCTATACTTAACTCTCAAGCAATTCAAATATATGGCCTTTGAAAGATAAATCTCAAAGTGGGACAAAGCAAGGGGTGTGCCCCCCAGCCTGAACACAAGGGGGCTCAGGACCCCCACTGACCCCCTCCCCCGTGATTTACGCCAGTGCCCTCTATCGTTTCCCCTTTTTTTGTTATTTTCAGATGGACAGACTGATGGGCACAGAGTGTTTTAAAACTGATTGACAGAGTTTAGAGTTGAGATCTAGGTTTCTAGTCCTTGTGATCAGAAATAAAAATTACATCTGTAAACTTTAGGTGCATTACTTCTTAGGAAGGAGGACGACAACACTTTATCTTATATACACATCTTGTTATTGTGAACTATGATATTACTTCTGAGGTGGGAGGTTGTGGCACTTTACTACATCATGTCTTGTTGCTGTGAAGTGTATAGATATATGACCAGCATACAACATGACTAGTGACCTCCTCACCCTATACTTTTGTCACAGTAACATAAGAAAAAAGAAGGCTCACTTGGCGCAAAATGCATGATTTATTTCCAGTGAAATATAGATTTTAGCTTACATATCTCACTGCAGCTGCAGCATTATACAGAGGCCAAGCACTTTCTCAGATTGTATTTAATGCCCCTGCAAACACAAACAGTTTCATGAAAAGCAACCAACATGCATGTTTTCCTCTTGTGGTGCCATTTGTGCACTTTATTTTTATGTGCATAATTGCCTTAAATTGCCTTTCGGAACCGCATGCAGGGTATATAACAAATATTGGAATCGGGTCGTGGCATCAGTTACTGCCCTTTATGGTTTGGGTGAGGTAAACATGTAGCTCAATGCCAATGAGAAATGGGGAATCTGAAAAAAAAAAAGCATAAGCAGGCAGTTAGTCAGTCGTATCGCATATACCACTGTACAATTTTAGGGCTCTTCATTGTCATTTTTACTGAGATACACGTGCTTCCATGTGCTGCTTTCAAAATAACGCATGTTACAAGACCAAGTTTCCATTCACCCCATTGACTCATTAGAGAGGCAGCCATAGCCGATGGCCTCCCCTTGTGGTGTTTATCCAGAAATTTGAACACTTCAGTTGTGAAGGTCTTATGTATGGACATTGATTTTATTGATGCTATGGTTGGCACTATGTACACAGCCTTGTCATTTTTGCAATCCTGTTGTATGTGCAAATGTTTGAAAGCTTGATTCACTTCACAGGGAAGTCCTGGAGCATCTGGTGCGAGCAGTAGTGGATCTCCTGAACATGCACAAGCAGCCCCTGCACACCTTGAGCTGGACAAGCAAATGCTTGTGGAACGCATTGTACGGCTACAGAAGACCCTTGCACGGCGCAATGACAAGATTGACTTCCTTGAGGAACACATCAAACAGCTGCTGGTTGAAATGAAAAAGAAATCCAAGTAGGTAGTTTAAAAGATATAGGAAAAATTTGCATCAGTGTTTATGTGTGTAATATCTAAATTGCCTTTGTCATTGCCTGTTTAAAGGGGCCCTGCTACACTTTTTGAACATGGTCAGAAAATGTTGCCGATGAGTAGTTGAGGTTCCTCCAAGCATGTGAGCCAAACATTATAGCACAGCATGCGGCTTGGAATTTACAATTAAGTTTCAAAGTCAGTAAAAAATCGCTCGCTCTTCTCTCGACAAATGATGCCATAAGCGCAATTTGGCTTACGGCCATTGGCTGACTTGAGCATCATGAGTAAAGACCGGATTTTAGGCAAATGCCTATTTTGTTCCTTGCGCTTCTATCGTGCCACTTTGATATATGAGCATGAATTAGAGGTTAAGAAGGGCTTTTATAGTGTTTTTATAGTGCCTATAAATGCCTATTTTTGGCGTTTGTGCCTAATTGCTTACAAATGCCTATAAATGCCTATTTTCAAAATTGGCGCTTACATGAGCCTATTTAGCCTCAAGTTTCGCTCCCGGGTGCAGTTTCGGCCCGTTATTCATGTTACCATGCAACATTGACTGCTCGGAACTATGTGGGGTTCAACCTAGTCCTCTAGTTCAACCATCTCCCGGAAACAACTGCTAGCAGCAGTGACGTGGGACACGCCGGCAAGGATTCACCGCCACACTGACATGGCACGATAAATTGGCAAATGCGAGACCGCGAACAGCCCTCAGTGGAAAGGAGAGTAAAGAGCAAATAAAAAAAGAAAAATGTCATGCGCACGCGGCTTTTGTTTTGTTTGTAGTTGTAAGGTGTTCACTGTAGTAGCATAGCCAGAATTTCTTTTTCGGACGAGGGGGGAGAGTGCATTACCCCCTCCCCTTGCCTACGCCATTGGTGCACTGACAGAGGATAAATTAACTCCACGTGATTCGACCCGGCCAATAGGAGCAATCCCTCCCTTCTTGTCTTTTAGTGATTAGGCTATCTGCTCCTGCTCTGCCGTTCTCGGTAATGCCCAAAAGACACCCAGGAGTGTGTTGATTCCACAGTGGACACTTGACTCACCATGCAGAACACGGGAGAGACAGTGTGGTGCAGCAACGTGCCCGCGCTGTGCTCTATAGTACTAGACTTACACACAATATAGAATTACACCAGCGTGCTCGTGATCACACTGAAGGTGAGCTGCGCATTCATCCAAGTTCCTCCAATGATAGGAGCTGTTGAATGCATTGCAACTTGGAGTCGGTCGTGCGTCGTAGTAACTCCCGTTTCAAGGTGTCATAGGGGTCGTCGGGTGGTGGAACTAGCAAAACGTCGCGGATCAAAGCTGTGGTGGTCGGGCTGAGTGCACCCACGACATAATCGTACTTGGCCGTCTGCGAGGCGATGTGGTGACGGCGGAACTGCGCTTCGATGTGGATAAACCAGAGCTCACTACCTGCGGGCCAGAACTCTGGAAGCTTGAGTGTGGCAACGGAAGGTGTTGCATTTTCTTGGAATTCTTGGGAGTTCGGTTCCATGGTGTCGAAGAGAAGCAGTGGGACGAGTAGTTGCGATGCGTGAAGCGTCAGAGGTCACCAACTTGTGGGAACAGAAGGCTCGAAGCAAGGAAACATTTATTTGCGGGGTAACTAAGCTGAAGGCGCAGCCATGATGTCCGAGCTTCTCTGTCTATTTGTCTTTTTTGCCGACTGAAGCACACTGTCCACTACAGTGCTATCGCATGTCTGATGCCTACTACAATAGAAAAAATGAAAAAATGTGCTCAAGGTGATGATGTGCACTGCTGTACAGATGTAGCTTCTTGCCCTCGTGTCATCCCCCCCTGTGTAGCTTTCAGTGTGCTCACTGGGACAGAAGGAGAGAGAAACGCTTGAAGCGTCTGACAAATCCCTGTGACTCCGCTAGTACTTGACAAATTCTAAAAATTTTTTGCGGCAGGCAATTTGTTAGGCAATATATTGCGATAGTGAGGTCATTCGATGATTACTTGGAAAAGCGTTGCAGGACCCCATTAAAGGGACCCTGAAACGGGTTTTTAAAGTTTTGTCCACGTTTAGGCTAGAGCATCATTAAGGCATTTGCACCACAAATTAAGCGACGCACCATGTACCAAGGCCACTACTGATAATTATATCTATACCCTCCTCCTCACCACTGCCTTGCCTCCTCAGCTCATGAGAAATGCTGGCATCGCTGGCGATCGCAGTGCTTTCATGAGCACACTCAACCGCCCAGTGCACCCTGCAGCAGGCCGTCTGGCAACAGAGACGAAGCTCGCGGAGTGGTTGATATCTGCTCCGACAGGTGGTGCCGCCACACTACCAGCCAATTTTATTTTATTCTCCTGATGTGACAACCTACAAAAGCATGCGGACAAACAGAAAGAATTTGAGAACGATCACCGATAAGCGTAAACTCGGGCAATGTGGTTGTGTCTTCAGGGGTGAAGTTACAGCCGCAGACATGTGGATCGTGGCGATGACCGGATAGCGAGAGCGCGACGCTTATTGCAGCAATGAGCTGAAGCGATTCCGCTCGCCAGATGCCTCACAAACATTACACGATGTCGCAGCTTTACAAGTCATCAATTGTTAGATATGTGGTACACAACACAGCTGGGGCAGTTCATTGTGTCCAAGAAAAGAAACCTTGAGATAAACGCTGTCTCTCAGCTTACGTCAACACAGAGCACGTTGTAACACAGGCAGACGACGCTCGCAGCCCACGGGAGGTTCAGTGACGTGGACTGGGCATATCCAATCAGTGGTGCGATCTTGTACGCATTCCAAATAAACACGGAGGCGTGGCGTTACATCCAGCCGCACGCGAACGGCCCATGTGAACCGCGACAGACGTCACGGCCCTGCAATGACCAATCGCGTGCGGTCACGTGCGCCTGGATGTAATGCCACGCCTCCGTGCTTATTTTGGAACGCGTACAAGACCGCACCACAGATCGGTCGCTTGGTGCTATGTGTATTGGAACAATTCTACGTGTAAAAGGCGCGAGATGTTAAAAACTCGTTCGGCTGAGCCGCTGCGATCTGTAGCTATTCACATGTTTAAAGTCTTGTGAATAAATTACACAGTTGACGCAGAGAGCTTAAATTGGTCTTCAAATGATACTTAGGACTTGCTTTACTGGCTTAATGCATTTATACAAAATCATCAAAACTGTTTCAGGGTCCCTTTAAGGAAAAGCAGCTAACAAATTGTTTTCCTAATGAAACCCTTGTGACAACTTGAACTAACAAGCGTCAACATTCATGACTTTGTGGAAGCCACAATTATTCAGTGGTATTACCTTGCTCAAGCTTAACCCCTTAAGTGCTTTATTTTTTTGAAAATTTCCCAAGCAAAAGTGCCTATTTTTTTTATTGCTGATTTCGAATCTGATTGTACTAAAAAGCAGCTTGTCGATGTTGAAAAAAATATTTGTACCACATACTTAGTCAAATCAAAACAAGGAATAACGCAAGGGGGCCTGTTGCAGCTCCTGCACCAAAATCGAGTTTCCTTTCTCAATTTTTTCCCGTTTTCTCCTCGCTTCCGAGAGCAAACGAAGCAGATTTGAAGAAACTGCTGAATATATTCCATAAGGTCATCTGGCAGTGACAAGTTGAAAGTCTTGCCTGGAATGGCCAAGAATGGAAAGCGAGGAGGCTTCACAGGAGGATTGTCCGCATCAAGCAGGGTCCACTGGCGAGCACTCGCAATGTTCGCTTCCAAGCTGTTTTCATCATCACCGGAGGAGATGCTCAATTCACCGCCTTCGCTATCTCCACTTCCGGACACAAGATAAACATCTGTATCCGTATGATCATCACTCGAAGAAGATGACGAAAATGAAAAGCCTCTTTTTCGTGTGGACGAGCCAGTTATGCATGGGTGACCGCCACCGCAAGCCATCTTTTCATACAAAAACCGCGCTCTTTCCGCAGGAGAAAAAAAAATTGCCAAGTAAATGCTGCCATCTGGTGGATTACACGCAATCTAAGCTGTAGAAGAGCGCCTCTTGTCCTGAACGCTAGAGGGGAGTACCTATTCCGCTCGGACGAGCAGAGCTCGTCCAAAGCAGTTTGGGGACAGTTTGGGCAGGACGAGCTCTGCTCGTCCAAAGCAGTTAAGGGGTTAAAGAAGAATTTTTTAAAAAAACACCTAAGCTGTAAAAAGTTTTGCTTTTACATCTCTATCTGATAATACTCCAGCTTTGTGTCAACAAAGTAATCTCGTGCTGATCTGAGGATTGTGCTGCTGCATCAACAACCTTACTCATCAAATCTGGGTAGAGACTTGGGCAAATTAATTAACTATAACACGTGAAGTTTGGCATCTCAGAGATTACATGTTGTTTGCAGAAGACAGAGTAGTGGAGCTGTATGGATTATGAGGGTCTTTAATTAGCAAGTTACTCACTTGTACTGAAGTGAAACAGAGCTCTGCAACTGACACTTGTTGATTTAAGAAATTTGGTTATGTGGACTCGCCATCCAGTTATTTATGTGACATCAAACACTTGTCAATAAATTAGGAAAGTGATTCTTTGGTTGAATTGGTGGTACCTGTTACATCTTTACAATGCAAAAGCTATGGACACAAGACTAGACACGCTGACTTTTAACTTATGCAAATTGCAGAAATGCAATAAAATGTAAGAAAAGTGTTTGGTGCTTCCTAAAAATTCACTCCACTCGCCATAAAGACGACATCGCTCAAGAAGAAAAAGAAACAGATGCCAGGTAAAGCATCACATGCAATGGATCTCATGTTCAGAGCACGTGGTGTACAGTACCCCCCAATCTGCAGGAAAAGCTATGTTGGGTAGACTGGCAGATGCATGTGCAAGCAGTTGTGTAAGTGTAGCGCTAACGTTTGCCAAAACAACTAAGGACACTAAGCCCTTCACTGTCATTCAAGACTTTGGGTTGAACACCCCTTTCAGTCAGTGCTGGGTGGCACTGATCAAATGATTTGTGTGTGGAGGAAAATGCGTGTTGATTGCAGCAATAACAGAATGAAAGAAGCACGTAATCTCTATATATAGTTTTCGTTGTAATGGTACCAGTATTATATGAAATGTTGCTGCCAAGCATATTCAGAATTAATGCCAAGGGAACACACATTTACAGCATTGACAGATTAACCAAATGATACCTATTTGTGGACTGTCGTGCATGGATTAAATTTAAGTTTGAATGATTGCGATTTATCTGGAAACTCTTGCTCCCAGAACAATGCAGTATATTCATCCAACTTACTGTTCTTTATGTCCACTTTAGCAGAGGTGAAATTGCTTGATCTTTGCTTCAGTCTCATGATTGGTCATGCGCAGTTAGCAATTTGAAGTCCACATTTAAAAAAAACTATTCGAAAAATGTTGGCATTTTCAAATAGTGACTGTTTAGCTCAAGGACCACATTGAATAGGGCAACATTATATTCATTATTTGAAAGTTCAGAATATTTGCATACCTTTAAGCTGAATATCTGGCATCATTGGGGATTTGGCAAAGTGCTACCAGTTGAATGGCTAGTGTTTTTGTGTATGACAAGTGTTTGTGTATGTGTGATTCATTACAAACTGTTCTTGCCTATTTGTTATGAGCTGAGCAAGTTTCAAAAGTGGTGCAGTGACAGCATGTCTGTGCACTAGCAGCCGAGAGGGAAGACTGGGAGGAACGTGCACACATTCACTTTTATAAGCAACTTGTTACTGTGCCACATGACACATGCAAAAGACTGTGATAAGCTTGGCTAAAGCCCCTTCATCCATGTGTGTCCCTACTGGTCGGTAGAAAAGCTTGTGTTTGTACTACTGTTAAATTCATTATCTTGGTCATTTTCTTCCAGAGTGTGTCACCGAATATAATTTGGTACATGTGCTCTCGTTCATGCCGAATAACTTGAGTCAAAAGGCACAATTCTGCCACCAGACTCGTTGATATCAAAAGGCCCAAAATGATGTGAGACGGGAACACACTTACTGCAAGGTGCCCCAGACGAGCAAAAAAGCCTAAATAAAGCAATGTTAACAATGTTCTTCGCAGTACCTGAGCTCATGAAATGTGTGCGCAGTGGCCTGTAAGTGACCGTCAGTTAAAACTGTCAGTTGAAAGTGAAGTTTAGATACCCGTCTTTCCTCTTTTTCACTTCTTTACAAAATTTCTCTCAACTGTTTGGGGCAGCTGCGATTGAAACATGCACCACTGACAACACTAGCCTCAAGAATCTGGTGGGAGATTCGCTTCCTGTCATCTACATTTGTGCTAAGACATATCACTATTGCTATAATTCTGTGTCTTGCTTTTCTTCTGTTTCTCTTTTTAGAATAATCCAGAATTATATAACAAGAGAAGAATCTGGTGCATTGGTTCCCACCAGCATGGACTGTAATAAGGTGAGTTTATATTTGTGCACTGAAAGGTATTTGATGTCTTGGAATTCTACTTGCCGTAGCGTGCTATAAATTTCCCTCATTGGCCTATATTTCCAAGCAGCTGTTGGGAAAAAAGCAAAAGGTAACTGAAGTCGTCCTTGAAGTACTGTGCAAGAACTGTAGCCTTTCATTTTTTTATATTTGCAGGCTGAGATCTCCAAGAAAGGAGGCATTATGGCATCAGTGTACAATAGCCACGCCGTCGACACAACTATGACTCTGGAGCTGTCCCTTGAAATCAACCAAAAGCTCCAGGCAGTCCTTGAAGATACATTACTGAAAAACATCACCCTTAAGGTTAGTTGGGTCAGGCTACTAGAATTACTATAGTCACACATATATATATATATATATATATATATATATATATATACACAGGGTGTCCCAGCTATCTTTAGCCAAGGGTTAAAAAATACAATATTAGAGGCAGGCGAGTGAAATTACTTGCAAATTGCTGACAGCCACCTTGCGCACTACAGACAATTTTTTGTTTTGTAATTAACTAATTTGTTAATTAGGACGATTTAACTAAATTGCTAAATATTGACTTTAGGCAAGAAATGCTGCTTGCAAAGTTCGAGAGCATCTTCAGAAACCCCAATTGCATTATTTGTGATAAAGAAAGTCTCACGTATACCATTTTTTCCAAGCTGCAAAGAAAGCCCGCGAAATACAAAAAGAACCACGTGACTAGCGCGCTCGCGCGCCGCGAGCATGCTGCCCTCAGCCGTGGTGTGAGCGAACGAAATCAGCTGCGGCCGCGACTCGGCGTCTCCGTTGCAGCGGTAGGCCGACAAGTTAAAGGTGGTTTCTTGGCCCGCGCTCGCTGCAACTTGCACCGTCACGCGCGCAGCTGACAACGGGCCAAGAAACCACCGCCCACTGATAGGCCTACCGCTGCAACGGAGCCGGCGAGTCCCGGCCGCGGGTGATTTCGTTCGCTCAAACCTCGGCTGAGGGCAGCATCCTCGCCGCGCGCGAGCGCGCTAGTCACGTGGTTCTTTTTGTATTTCGCGGGCTTTCTTTGCAGCTTGGAAAAAATGGTACACGTGAGACATTCTTTATCGCAAATGATGCAATTGGGGTTTCTGAAGACGCTCTCGAACTTTGCAAGCAGCATTTCTTGCCTAAAGTCAATATTTAGCAAATTAGTAAAATCGTCCTAATTAACAAATTAGTTAATTACAAAACAAAAAATTGTCTGTAGCGCGCAAGGTGGCTGTCAGCAATTTGCAACTGATTTCACTCGCCTGCCTCTAATATTGTATTTTTTAACCCTTGGCTAAAGATAGCTGGGACACCCGGTATATATATATATATATATATATATATATATATACACACACTCAGACCTCGATATAACGAACACAGATATAACGAATTGTCGGTTATAACGAAGTAAATGAAGAATAGTGTTGTCATAGATACAGTGTTACAAATAAACGTTTATAACGAATTTTCGAATATAACGAAGTTATTTTCGTGACAGATGTGGCTTTGTTATAATGTGGTTTGAGTGTATATATGTATATTGCGCAGCTTTCAACAAGCACAAGAACTTGCTACTCTGGAACCCCATTAGCACGTAACCACTTAAGCTATAGTGATGCTTTATGCATAGTTGTAGGAAATTCGGAACCAAGTTATTAAACCGAATGCATATACAGTGTTTCCTAGCTAATGTTAGCCAAGTAGATGAAACAAACTGAAACCCATCCAAGAGATCTCGTACCGTTAAGGGGGTACTGACACAAAATTTCGCGGCTCAGATAGCCTGCGGGATCGATTCTCATGTACATGCATATATCATCTACCCAATCTCAACAGGGAATACAGCTTGGAAGGTAATTTATATGAATCTTTACGTTCATGTGCCCGATCCAGTGCTATACGCTGCACCTCGCAACATTGACATCATACAAAGTGACCTGAAGGTGACACGAAACTTTTGTGACATCACCAGTGCAGCTGAGCTCTGAGATGCCCAGCTAAATCATGACATCATAGTCAGCATTGCACTTTTGCTGCGCTTGTGTCCGCAGGCTATTATTCGGTGGCGGCTCGCGAGTTCGTGCCCGTGGCGAACGTGTGGAAGCCTCAAGAAAGTCTTTGCCACCAAGTAACAATGATGATGACGGCAACGACATCGCGCTGCACATGCTGCATGCGAAAGACCATGCAGGCAGCGCGGAAGTGCGTCACAGTTCTGTGTGCTGTCTCACACGCTAGATGGCATTAGTTGCACACAGCGGCTTGTCGTTCACGGAGCTCTCCCAAACCGAAACTGAGACTGGTCAGTAATAAACAAGCTATAATTAATTCTCTGCTGCGCGCTGCAGCAAGCGATGTGCCGTGTTATGACTAATAGCCCTCCAGCAACACATTGCAGCAAAAAAACGCCACACCAAAATTTATGTGTCAGTACCCCTTTAAGTGGAAGCCATCAACATGGACGCCACTTCGCTTCTGTGTCAGCTTTTGCTTTCCTGGCAAGACAGGCACCTAGTTCTATTGTTTTAGCACTATTGGTGTTTTAGCATGATGTGACATGCAGCAACATTAGTTGAATCTTTGATCTTTGACAGTCCTTTCTATAGATCTATAAAAGATGCCCACTGGAACCCAGGTGCTGTTTAGTGAAGGCAATACAGAGAGAGGCTTTGCTTCTGTATGAACTGGCAGCAAATCATATTTTTACTCGGAGTGCCACCCTGCAAAAATGAAACCACTATATGACTCAAAATGCTATTTTTTGCAACTTTGTTGCAATTTCATCCCAATATTCCTCTTTGTTATTTGTTCCTGCAGTATTTTTATCATTTAGCATGTGCACCATGAAGCCCATATTGTGAATATACATTCCTCATGAAAGGATCAATCTTTTTCTAAAAAAAAAAAAAAAACAAACATTAATAAGCTACAGTAGTTATGAAAGACTGGTAGCTTCAGGTTACAGGGAAAAATTTTTCGCAGAAAGGGTTCAAAGCAGTAATTTTCTATAAATTGTATTGTGTGGCACAGTTTCACTTCTATTGCGCAAAGTTCAAAGTGTTCTCACAGCATTTTTTTTCCCCCGAGAAAGATTTCTTCAATAATTACTTTCCATATTGAGGTATATTGTGACAGTAGGACTTTTTTCTGTGGGATTGGACAAGGTAAACAAATTGGCAGGATCCTTTATGCACTTAAGGATGACTTGAAGGCGAAAGCGTACATGGCCTTTTTAAAGATGGCGTTTTTTTTTTCTACATGCGAACACCGCAGTGACAAATTGAACGGGTAGCTTGCACGCCTTGAGGCTTTCAGCGACCACACTGGTCGAAAAGTCGCACCGGAAACATGCAGCGTGGCCGAGGGTGAGAAAATCCCAAGAAAGGTAAAAGAGAGGCGAGGAGGAAGAGGAAGTAAATAAGACGCTCATACTTGTAGAGACTGCGTCTTTTCTCAGTTTGTCCATTAGGTATTGTGGAAGCCCTCAATAATACTATAACTGCGGACTGACGTAATCTCTTCCTTGAGGTCGCCCATGCGAGATTGTGTGATGTACATTATGTGGTGTCTTGATGTCTTTAGAACTGCTTATTAACATACATGGTTACATGGTACGGGCCGTGCTTGGGCCTGGGAGGCATAGGAGTCATTGATGTCGCTCTCGATGCGGCCGCCTATGTTACATCCCCCCTTTTTTGTTAGCGCTAAAGGTTCATGCGTACTGGGGCTTTCACCAGTCTTCCAGCTCTAGTCACTGTTTTTCCATGCCCATTCGCTGGATGAGTGTCGGTATCCTCGTTGCTTGTCACACTGGCTGGGGAAGAGTCCGTTTCTCTCTGTTGTTGGTCCACAGCGGGAGCTACGGTCCTCTCGTCTGCCAAATCGGCTTTGGTAGGTCTAATGAAGGATGTATTTCTTCTGAGGCCTCCCCTAGTTGTCTTCACTATGAGAGACCTTGGGTGGAGAGTACTTCCAACAACAGTTCCCGGGATCCACCTTCGGTGACTGTCGAACACCCTGACTCTGGATTCTTCTTTCATTTCAGGGGCTCGTGCTGCGTGAACGTCTGCATACGCCTTTTGCTTTTTGCGCGGTGCTTCGAGCTTTTCTTTTACATTGTTGATGATTTCAGGTTTCAGAAGTTCTGCGCAGACTGGCAGTGTTGTCTTGGTCCGACGACTAAAGAGCCTCTGTGCTGGTGACCCAAGCTCCTTGTTTCTTGGCACGTTGCGCATGTTTAGTAATGCTTTATTTATGTCTGTTCCATCTCCCTCACTTTTCTTTATATTGTTCTTTGCTACATGAACCGCTCTCTCAGCTAATCCATTCGATTGTGGGTACCTGGGACTAGTGATGCAGAACTATCGATGGTACTATCGATACTATCGATAGCTGAGTCACTATCGAACTATCGATGGTAAAAGATACTATCGATAGTGCTATCGATAGTAAGTACTATCGATAGTTTAAAATCAACAGCGCGAACTCATTGCAGAATAAATCTGGTTCCCCGCGCGCGTGGTACATAGTGGAGCCGGAGGAGCAGGCTGAAGGGCAAGAAAGTCGACATGCTTGCGTTCTTCACCAGAGTGCTTCGCTGAAACATGGTCATAAAGTCAAACTATTAAGCTGTAGCGGAAATAAGCCGTTAAATGGGGTGGAACTGCGAGGCTTCAGTTTTATATTGTATTTGATGATTGCAAAATAAAAAAATATCAAGAACTAAGTTTGTTAATTGTAAGATGTAACTGGTTGCTTTTAAATATTAATTTATTGATGGACATATGCCGCCATTTTCACTGCGCAAATAATTTCTCTCGATAAAAATTTCCTCATAAATTAAGCGAAGCTGATAGTAGGCTATCGCAAATATTTTGGCAATATGGCCAGCCAGCAACAGCCTCGTTATTGGCACCACTATGGATAGTTTGTCACGTGGCTGTGACGGTGAAGAATGCTACAGCAAGACTGGGAAATACGAAGCTCTTCTTATGGTCGAAGTTGTGCCCAGAGAATCAAAACTCAGAATACAAGCGATACACGCTGCGCACTGATTGCGGCGAGAACAGTCGCCGGCCGTCGAGTAATCTGACATTCGGTGGAAAGCTTCATCTTTTATACATCAGTCATCAAACCTTCCAGTGTTATGGCTATTGCTCGCGCAAGCTTTCGAATAAACTTGAATATTTGCGTCCGGCGCGTAACCTTAAAATGTCAAACAATCGCGAAACTTCCCAAACATTGCGGTGCGGTCTGCGTCAAACGCAGCTAACAGTCTGTGGGTGAAACCCGAATACATCAAAACAAAGCAATAAACACGCGTGGCAGTAATATCGTTACTAATATTACCAATGGTACTACCGATTTGACTATCGATAGTTTATCGATAGTAGTACTATCGATAGTTTGTTTACACTATCGATAGTTTCAAACAAACTATCGATACTATCGATAGTCAATTTACCGATAGTTCTGCATCACTACCTGGGACTCAATGTTTGGTGTTCAAATCCCCATTCCTTCTTAAACTCTTTGAATTCCTTTGCTGAAAAACAGGGCCCATTGTTGGATTCGAGCAGCCTTGATACACCATGTGTTGCAAACCAGCCTTTTAGTGTTTTGATAACCTTTTAAAGTCGATGTAGCCCGAATAGCTGTCCACTATCACTAGGTTGGGCTTTCCTGCATGGTCAAAGAGGTCCACTGCGACTATCTCCCACGGAAGACTTGATATCTCTTTGAGTAGCATTGGTTCCTTCTGCGGCTTCTTCTTAGGTTCACCGTCTTCTGGCACCATGTGATGTACACCATGTGATGTCTTGATGTCTTTAGAACTGTTTATTAACATACATGGTTACATGGTATGGGCCGTGCTTGGATTTGGGAGGCATAGGAGTCATTGATGTCGCTCTCGATGCGGCCGCCTATGTTACAGATTGCATGTCAACATACTGGCCTCAAACAGACCAGCGGTACAGGCACCTACGAGAAATAGATACACGAGTTTTTGCCTCCCAGCTAGAATAAATGGCAGCTGCGCCAGTGTACTCTACAGGTTTCGCCTGGTCGTTGCCTTAACTCGGTGCTACACGCCCCTCTTCAGTCGTGCATACAGCTGGAACTGTATTAATAATAATAATTGTTGGGGTTTAACATCCAAAACCACGATATGATAATGAGGGACACCATAGTGGAGGGCTCTGGGAATTTCGACTTCCTGGAGTTCTTTAATATGCACCTAAATCTAAGTACATGGGCCTCAAGCATTTTCGCCTCCATCGAAAAACCAGCCGTCACGGCCAAGATTCGATCCCGCGACCTTTAGTTCAGCAGTCGAGCACCGTAACCACTAGACCACTGTGGAGCCCGAACTGCAAGCACTGTCTATTGTATGAAACATTAGTGCATAGTATTTCGCCACTGCCCTCCCTTCGTGTCATAGCATGGGAGTGCAATCATTAGCTGAAAGCTGCATTTGCCCCGAAATATGCAACCATACAGTATTACCAAATGCTACAAGGGCATTTTTTCAGTGGTAATGGACTGTATGCTAGATGTTTGGTAAACCGATGTGCAAAGTTGCGAATTATGAAAAGGATCTATTAGACCCTTTTCATAATCCACGAGTGCGCTTCCTTGCGTTGCATATTCGCCCAACTAATGGCGGCACCTGTCGAGCTTCAAGTGGAGATGAGGTCCTAGTTACACGTGCTGGTGTTTGTCTGTTATGCGTGTTTATGTCAAGAGATCTGTGTCTACATTTTTCGCATCATAGCGCAAGCAAACTGCGCTTAAAGACGCTGTTTGCAGAAGTGACTAACTGCCATTAATTGGGCTAACTGCATCACAGGAAAGCTAGCTTTACAATCGTGAAAAGGTTATACACTCTATAAGGCGGACAGTTGGGCTAGTTGATATATAGCACAATAATATATTATTATTAGCGTCTTTGTCCCCTTTATGCTAGTAATCATGTCTTATTATATATATATACGTATACGGATCACTTATTCCTGTCGCCATCTTCATACTTAATCACTCTTTTTCCCTCATTACATTTTCCCCAGTGCGAAGTTGCAGGCTGGGGCGAACTAGATCAGGCCACCCTCTCTGCCTTCTGATATATTTCCTCTTTTTCTTTAATTGGTAAACAATAATCTTTTATTTGCTAAGGAGTAAAATATGACAGCAATAGGAACCAGTCAAGAAATAAACAAAGCATATTACAATGTGGCACTTCTTGGACCACTGTATAGTGCAGTTAGACAAAAGAACAACTAAAAGCTGAGCGTTGAATAAAATACCAAAAAAGTTGCAATAGACACTACATGCGACGAAGACCACTGGTTTATCAAAAGCAAGGAAAGCTGAGTTTGTGCTACAACACGATGAAACAGCGCCCAGTGATGCGATTGACCAGAAGCCACTTCGGTGCAGCTTCTGGAGCAGCTAAAATCTCGCTTTGGAGCAGCATAAGAGCCTTTTGGAGTAGTTACCAAACAAATATTTTTTAACGCAAATATTTGTCTCTAAGCTTGATCAGTTGTACTACATGTTTAACAAAATCAATATATGCACAAATGGATGCATCTTTACTTGGAATACCCCAAAAGGTCAAATTATATTACTGCTTGTCGTTTTTCTGCGGACAGCTTAAGTTACTTTGGAGCCGTGACCTCAGGCCACTTAGCATTTTCCCAGAATCCACCTCATATTTGTGAATGAATATTACTTTCCCTGACACTTCAGTTACAGTGCAGGAAGTGTAAAATCTGTGTAAAATTTCTATGCACTCTGTTTACTATCCAGAAAGATTATTCTCATGAAGTTCGTACTTTCAGAACAACCTATAGGGCAGTGGTTCTCACTCCTTGCAGTTAGAGAGGAAGAAAGGGGGGGGGGGGCATAAATTAACACAACATGCAGCGTGAAATAGGTGTCTTTTATTCTCTCTGGCGAAGAATGGTCTAACTAAAGTGCCACGCCAATTGGATCTTAACAGCTTGTCAGTAAGTTGTGTGGTCTGCAGCCACACTCAACCTGTCTTTAGCTATGCTTGCTCTTCACATATGCAAGCCTAGAAAAAGTATGCTTGCGTGCAGATGTCGTAGAAAACTGCAACAGAATCTTTACAGCCATCTTATAGAGAAGGGGAAACATAAGTCAGCTCTGCCGCAATGCGAAAGCTTTATGTGGCGAAGCATACCAAAAATTAGAAGGGGTCGCTGTCACGGGACATAGTGTACTTCCAACAAAAAAAAAAGCTAAGCTTCTTTCTTTTTTCTTTTTTTTTTTGAGAGAGAGAGAGTAGCCATTATCTATTCTCATTTAGGCTGAGCGTGTCCTACTCCTTCAGGCTGTGTTTTCTGTTGGTCACCCTTCGCACCAGGTGTGTGACTTGAGCAACCGTCTGCTGGAGGGACAGTAGCGCACAGCAATCGAGAATTATAATTTTTAATGAAGAAAAAGTAATGATGTGCCATCATTTCAATAGCAAGTCATGGCCATAGTCAAGCAATATGCATACCTGGTTATTTACACAAACAAAGGAAGACCAACTCAAGCATCCACCAAGTTAACCTGACAATGAAGGAGAAACAAAATGCAGCTGTTATGAAACACTTTGGGGCTACAATGAATCGGATGTGGTGTGTGGAATTTGAAAAAGTGCCACAGTGCTAGTACTGATGTTCGCAAATGCCGTGCTGTGCTTAAAATCAGATGTCGGGGGTTGGAAGTTAACCTAAGGCCAGTGGGGAAATTAGCATTGGGGCCCACAGTAAAGCCACAAATGAAACATTGCCACGCAAAGCAAAATAGTTTTGAAGAAGGGCTCAAGAACATAAACGAAGAGAAATGGGAGACTGAAGTGCATAAGTACTTGTACCACAAAAAGCGTGGACACAACCATAAGGGGAGCAAGAGGTGAACAAAGTTGGCAGCCAGGCATCAAAAAAGAAAGCGGGAGAAAAAAGTAAACTCAATGCGTTGCAAAGATTTTGTCTTGCATGCTGTCAACCCAAGAGACTTTTAGCAGGTCCACTCTAAAGAGGGTGCTGCTGCAATATTAATGTTCTTTTGCACGTCACATGCATTGAGGTCCTTGCATATAAGGACCTCTGACGGACACTAAAGTGAAACAATGAATCGGTTTAAATCGATAAATTTTACTCCGAAAACTCTTAATTTCGTTAAAAAACAAAAACTGAAGTCTCTACATGAATATTAATTAAATTTTTGGGAAGGGCAAGCAAAACTGTTTCAATTATTTGTTTTGCGATACTATCTTTAATAAATGAGAAAATTAAGTTGTGGAGGCACATATTCCTTTACAGACATAAATGTCATTTAGTGTTGGAGAGTGCATTGATTCATACTCAGCATATATTTGCAACACATTGCTACTTGCATTTTTTTTTATTCCCCACATGAGAACTTTAGGGAATAGGTGTCGCTGTGGACTTGCACAACTTGGACACTTGAATTGCAGCATTACCTGTGATGTTTTCAATGAACACACCTTATCCAAGAATGCGGTGAAATTTACATGAAAATCCTTGCATATATTTTAACCTTTGCTCAGTTGGCTGCTTTAATCACATGCATTTATATATCATTTTTCTGTTGCCACAATTTTACAGGAAAATATCAACACCCTTGGTGAGGAGATAGCAAGGCTAAGCAGGGACCATCGCCTTGTTGATGCAACGCAGTGCCGGCAGAAATGAAAGGAATAACTGTATTTTAGTAGAGACAGCCGCCGACTGCCTCATGTCAAAGTGAGGCTGTGGGAATCGGCCCTTTTGTACATAGTCTAGTTTGGCAGTGTCCCGTTCCACTCTGCCACCTTGCAAGATTGTGGTTATGAATGCAAACGAGGCCTCTGGTCTTTAGTGCGCTGTAGAATGTGAATGTTCAGGTATTAAGTTTAAGCAATGGCAGTACTGCCATTCTATTTTGTTGTCAACTTTCACTGTACATTGTCACATCTTTGTGCCATGTGCCTTGGTAGAATGTGTCAATGAGGCACGAACTGGCCAGTTTGTGCAGAACTCCATAACACTGATTGCACACGGCAACATCATTTAACAGCTGTGCCTGTGCTGAGCTTTGTCAACCGAGTCAGTTATTCACCTCCTTGACATTATCCTTTATTGTGCATGCTGACGAGTCATTTGTGCTTTTCTCTCCTTGAGAAGGAACATGTTCACAACTGTTATGAACACTTGTAAATGATCAGAACATCTTGGCAGTTGTGATACTGAGCTTGAGCAGGACTGTTCCTTATATTTCGTTTAGTTGGAATGACAGCTACTGTTTTCATTCAGTGCAAATTAAGTACCACTTGTTGGACTTCCATTAAGCAGCTTCACACATTTTCAAGAACTTGTTTTTCAATGCATCTATACCTCTGTTGACACTGTTAGCTCTGTGCTGAACACCTGTATCGTAGCATAATCGCTTACTAGAAGGTTTTATATATGTATACTAAACAAATGCTATATACGTGTGTGTATATATATATGTATAGAACATATAGCATACTTTATTAAGCAAATTATTGAAATAAATTTAATGAGAGTGGATGACAAGGAAAGGACTAATGAGCTCTGTAAATGGTGTTTGTTGTGCCATCTAGCAAATATAGACTTGATCCATACGCTTGCATGTTGAGTTTGTGTTATCAGCTGTTTATACAAGCTTAAATTAAGGTATTCTGGATAATCATATGGCATTTCTCTCTTGTGCACTTCTAAACGACGAAGTTGCCAACAGTTATATATGAAGGACATCTGCTCATCAACCATCCTGCCTGAAACATTATTCAAACTCATTATTGTGGAACAGTTTGCCTGTCTTTGCTGCATTTTTTCATTCTGCAACTTTCCTGCTAATGACTGGTTACTTGTTTGTTAATATTACTATCAGAATATCAAAGATGGCATGTTTTGCAGTCTTTGGCACTGGGATGTCATGTTTGTGTCTTTTGTTATGCAGAAGCCTGTGTGTTGGCCCGACAGCTTTGTGCTGATTTCTGGATACGGTTCCCAGATTTGCTGTCATGCTTTCTTGAGGCACTTGCCAGCTATCATATTCGCTGTGTTCGCACTTAGTTGGGCTGGTTAGTTCCTGTACTTGGCATTATAGGGAATAAATGGAGTTATAAGGGTGCCAAGTATAGTATGAAACATCGGCTCAAGCATATTTTCTTTAGAAATTCACCATAGAAAAAAATTAGAGATTCAGACATGGACAAAAGTGAAGGGAAGCAGACAGCACAAAACATTTTGCTTTACTTGTCTCCGTGTCGGTGCACCTAAGTACTTTTTCTTTGAGGAATCTCTAGCAACTAGCTCAACTTTCTATTATTCTATCCTTCATCAGCAGGGTCTGTCCTTGTTATGACTGCTTGTACTTAGCAAGCCACTACAGCCATATGAACACTACTGGGTGTGCTATAAGATGAGCTCCAAAAGAGCTACTCTGTTTTGCATGATTTCATATTTAATTATAAAAGTTGTTAGATGCAAGTTATGTGCTAAACTATTGATGAGTCAAATGCTAATGTGGCAGGTACTACATTACACATATTGTGCAAAAGGTATCATTCCACCTGTCGTACATAGCGCAGTGAAACTTTGAAAACAAGACAGTTTTACACGGTATCATTAGGTGGGATGTTTTCACTTGTGTCTGGGCAAATTTGTGCATAGTTTTGTTAGCCTTGAACATTTTGTGTTATGTGAATGTTCTGTGTTGAGTGTATCAGACCAAATGTTGCCACATAGAAAAAACATATCTATACTTTTTATCTTTTTTCTTTTTCCCTCCTCTCCAGCTGCAGCAGCACATGACGGCGACTTTTGTCAATGAATATGGAGTGGCTTAGAAGTATAGGGTTTTATTTGTTCAGGAAAACCTATCTTCCTAAAATCAGCATCAAACCAGTACAGTAACAGCATGAAAGCTCTCGAACTTAATTCTCAAGTAAGTCTCTTTGTCAAGGACATAGCCTTCATCTGCTTTTAAAACTGCAGGCCACGGCCTTAAAATGGTGCACTTCTGTTGCCACACATGGACATTAAACCATAGTAAACTACCTATGAGCTCCCATTGATAACCTTGTCAAGGTGAACAAGCCAGGGCTGTTGTGTCATTGTTGTCAAGATAACCCAGGTATATCTATGGTAGGCTTCTTTAGTGGGCAAGATCATAATGAATATGAGTTTCACAACTTTGCAGTATACTTACATAAAAAGTGATGCTTGGGGCACTACCTGCCTTCATCTTCATTGTTAAGCATTCCTTCACCACTTTAGTTTTATGGCTTAATGGTTAGATTTTACAAGCTTCATACCATCAAGTTAATTTTTTTTTTACCTTTGTGCTACATTTATTCTTGGCCATTAAGATCTGTGGTCCTCAGTAACAAACCATTGATTCCTTAGGGTATTCGTGTGCCATTTTACTTTAGCAGACCCTTTTTCATAATTGTAAAGCTAGATTTCCTGCAATACAGTTAGCCCAACTAATGGTGCCCATTCACTTACTACAAATAGCTTGTTCAAGTGTAGTTTGTGCTGTGACGCGGAAAACGTATGATCAGTTCTCTTTATATAAACATGCATAATAGACAAGCCCCAGCAGGTGCAACTAGGACCTCGTTTCCACTTGAAGAATGACAGCTGCTGTCATTAGTTGGGTGAATACGCAGCACAGGGAAGCATACTTGCGGATTATGAAAAGGGTCTATTCCTACCTTTACACTATTTCTAGCCATCTTTTACTGGACTTGTTCACAGATTCATTCCCCCATCATATTTAAAGTCAAGGCTTTGGGCAAGTCTCCAATTTTTGCCTCTAGATAGATATTGTGACCTGCTAATCCAAGTATTGACGATTTGTGTGCTATTTCCCCACAATGTACACAAATAGTTATCGGTGAATTTCCTCTAACTTTGGTTTTCAGGAGTTGTCAGCCGTGCTACTCTTGAGTAATGTAGTTAAGTAATGCTTCTCATTTATTCCGAACCTATTACTTCGTATACATGTGTATTCAGCCTCTGTTGAAAGGCACTGAAGTAGAGGACCACTGTATAAACAAAATGTCATTACAGTAATTATGAAGAAATGCTGTTGAGATGCAATGACTATGCTTCAGTCAAGGGGCAGTGCTAACCCTTACTCACTGGAGTCAACCATGTACTGTGCAATGTCAGTGCACGTTAAAGAGCACCAGATGGTCAAAATTTCCGGAGCCCTCCACTACGGCGTCCCTCGTAATCATATCGTGGTTTTGGGACGTAAATCCCCAGATATATTATCACTGGAGTCAAAAAGGTGCTTTGAGTTAAGGTAGACATGTGAATACAAGTATTATATTTAGTAGCAACAGCTTCAGCATGCAGCGTCATCAGTGATGATCAGTTGAAAATGTTAAGTTGTGGTTGCTAAAAATATAGAGGAAAATGGACCCCATGCAAAAGCTTTGATTTCACGTGTATTTTATGGGGCACAAAGAATTCACTGTTGATAAAATTCTCTATTTTCTTAAGTTTTTGCGCATGCAATGCAAAATGTGGACTGTTAAAAGTGTTTGTGCTGCTGCTATTGCTGTTCTTTTGGTATGCTATGAATTTATGACACTAAGCACCTGGGTTACCTGTTTACCTCTTCTTCAGTCCCCACAAATTATGGCCACCATGCACTCATGTGTTGCAAGCAAGCTTCAGGTCAAGTGTGTATTGATTCTTTGATGTGTATTGTGCATGGCGTGTTAGTATGTATATGACTTGTATGTCTGTGTACAGCTGAAGACAAAACATTTTTTTAGCCATCTGTGCTATTTAAAAAAGTGGAGCTTATCAAGGCCTATGCATGCAGCCTAGAGTCGTGCCGTGGTGCTCGCAGTCTCAAGGTCATAGCTGTAACTTCAGGGTTCTGAGCTGTGTGAGAACAATGCAAGGAAACTGATTTCTCACAGTATGCAGTCCACAATATACTTCGTACCCAGCGGTACACAAGCATCGACCGTTATGCATCAAATGTTGACAGCCGTAGGACGCGAGAAGTATAGTGGTACTGTGTACTTCAAACATTAAAGTTTTTATTGCTTGAAGATTTCTGGCAGTCCAAAATAAATCTTTTTTTACAACATGAACAACACCATGTCATCAAATTACATTTTCAACATAAGCTTCTTTTCTTAATTTGCTCTTTGCAAACTCCAGTTTAATGCCCATGCTGAATGAAGGCCAAAAGGGACATGGGATTGTCTTGTCTGACTAGTGGTTCCATTGTCAGTGGTCAGAGTAGGAAGGGCGAGGCACCAATTCTGCCTCTTTGTGCCCTTTAAAGTGGACAAGATCTCTTGAAGCCTTTGTAAACCGCTTGACTTTGATGCTACTCCTCTGTTTCTTCATATACCTCTGGCTCAAACTTTCCAGGCTGTAATTGGTCTGCAGACACTGGCTGAAGGCACATAGGGCAGTTGGTCTCCATTGCGAGCAGTTCACGGAATTGTGTGTGGATGGCGGGGAAATGGCAGCTCGGACACTGCGTGAAGTCATCTTTCACAATGTGCTTGCCTGTCGCTAGGCAGAATGGCAAGTTGGCTGTGCACTGGGAGCACAGCAACTCCATTTCAGCCAAGCTGAAGTTGCAGAAGGGGCATGGCGAGTGATCTGCTTCTTCCTGTTCCCGGTGGGGCTTGCGCACTATGGCTTCCACCTTTAAAGTCAGAAGACAAAGAAAAGGGTGTGTTTAATGTAGTAAAACAATGCACATCATGCACTAGTTTAGTAGGCTATCAGGTCAAGCAGTTAGATGAGACCCTGCCACTAGTGTCTACAGGTGTTTCAAGCATGGCACTATGGCCAGCATGAAAATTATAATCAGTAAGTGGATTTGCCTAAACGTTGTCCTTCTGCCTTCAAATATGGCTTTGCACATATTGATTATATTAAGGGCTTAAAGTCATGGGGGCTCAGTCCTTCCCCCAAGATTTAAAGTGATCAACAATACATTTGGATATATGTACATACATATACACACACACACACATCCCATGTGAGCGGGGGCCACCCTTTGAGCAAAGGGAGACTATGAATGCTGATCATACTCAACTGAAATTATATTGTAGATGCAGCTGTTTGCAGTTATTATGTATGTTGGCAAAGAATTGTTGCCCTACTTATAAAGCATAGTAAGTGATGCCACAAGCATGAAGATAATATACAATTCCATCTTTCCCATGGTAGCTGAATGCCTGCAGCAACAGAGTTCTGTATGGCAGTTTTGTTGCAAATTTTTAAACGCACTAGTGGTTTCAGCCAGTGCATGATGGGATTGTGGTGTCCAGAACAGAAAGATTGTGCAAGTGTTTCAGAACACTGTGTAGTCTTGTAGGGAAAATTACCGGTTACCCTTTTGGCATAGATGCCAATATTTTATCTCAGGTGAAGTATGCTAAATTTTGAATGGATACACCTTTTGTAAGTCCTAGGAGGCACACATGCTTTTTAAAGACTTCTAAATCACATATTGCCTGGTTCCAACCAATGTTTACATGTCCTATATGGTTCCATTTATTGAGCTATCAGCTACGAAAGCCTATATCCAGTGTCAAAAGGACACTCTATGTCGGCAATAACTTTTTTAATGGTGCACTTCGCTTTATTCTGTACTGCTGAGGCTAAAAAAAAAGTATAGAAATTGAGAATAAATCACCTTACGGAAATTTTATGGCACCCAGTGGTCATTTTTTTTAAAAGATAGTAAAATACATGAAAAGTGCAAAACGATATCCATTACCTTAGTGCTCACTTTTTGAAATGTCTTGTGTCACCTTTTATCTTGACCTTAATTCCAGATATGTCCACTGCATGCAACAGAAACTCTAATATATCCTTTTCCAATAGATTTTCTATTACAATATCATAGAAGCCTGCTCCCTGTGGTATCATCATGTTTGTCAAACACATTTCTTTTACTATACACAATGAAAATCGATGAGAAGGGTTAAATTTTACTACATCTGAGCATTCTTTGTTAGCAGGGCAATATATTTTTTTTAATAAAAATTTTATTTTGTTATAGCGAAGTACAGTGTGCAAATGGGTTCCGGAGCAAAATTTTAGTTTAGCATGCCTGATTAGGCTCTAGCAATCGTTACCATAATAGCAACTGTACAATTAACATGTGGCTTTTGCACCTGTGCAGTAAAAATTGGCCGTGACAAAGGTTTCATTTGTAGCCATGTAGTTTCTGGTCAGGAAATCCCACTTACATATTGAGTAAGCATTAATAGTTGCTTGCTCCTCTTACGAGCCCTTAGTAGCAGATATTAGCCAGAGTAGAATGATTCCAGTATTCTAATCCAGTTCCATTCCTTTTTTTTTTTCACTACATCATTGGCAGTGCCATGCCTGCATGTCATCACAAGATCATAATAAAATGAGCACTCTCCTAAGGTTGAAAGGAAAAACATGCAGTTTGTATTTTGAGGGCACTAAGGGGTCTGTTTTTTACAATATAGAACAATGGGATAGTCCAACTACTTGTGCGTTCGATAGCACTGAGCTCATATCTTGGGAAAATCACATCCTATTTTCAACAGGATGCATGACTCGGAACAGCACACTCGAAGATAGACACTTTTGGCGTGATTATTCCAGCAGAATCCCAATAAGTGTTGTGAAACCTTGACTTCAAAGCTCAGTCAAGGCATTCAAGGTTTCGTTGCCTTTCCTGGGATCGTTCTGATGTTCTGGAATCATTGTTTGAAAATTGCCACTCTTGCCTTTATCCAGGGGCAGTGCCAAGATTATTCCACAGATGTGGGCAGGGGGGGTGAGAGGGGTTCTTCGGGGGCAGTGCTGGGCAGTATCGAAGATACATGTATCTTCGATACTATCTTAGATACTCTTTGGGTATCTTGTATCTGTATCGCGATACGTCTTGCAAAACGAGCATCTGTATCTGTATTTCCGATACATTCAATAATGTATCGTGTATCTTAAGATACAAGATGCTGCTATAGAAACACCAGCGTGCGAAACAATAAACGTCGACCGGAATTCCGGTTCTCAAGCTGATATTGCTGCCACTAAGCCACCTGAATAAAACTAACGAGAGTGACATTCTTGTATATTTCCGCCAGAGTGCTCCAGCGAGCACAGGCGATCATGTTTAAGCGTCCCTATTGATGGAGCAGAGTCACGTGGTGGCGCTCAAGCCATTGCGACAAAAACAAGCGTGCGAACGTCTACGCGCAGCCTATACTATTTTTCTAGATGTTTTCTTTCTTTTTAGTTGCGTTGATGTCATGACACTTGTTCATAGACCCTGCACTCTGCTGCGTACTCCAATGCATGCGGCGTCTTTCGCACAAATTCTGATGTCGCTATACTATCGCTATCGAAGTTTGTCTTGCGTGATGCTTCGTTGCAATCTCTCAAGAATGCAAAAATGGGGCTCCTTTGCGTCTCGCGCCTTTCACACATCAGCGATTTGAAAGATCTTGTGGATGCAAGCTTGACTTACATAGTACGATGAGACTGACTTACATGCAAAGGAGATTCTAACAACCGTCCCACTATCGGTGCTGACGTTAGATGCAATAGAAGAAGCATTTACGTAACAGGAAATATTTTGACGTACTGTGTCTTTGTTCTTCCTGCTAAATTATTTGAAAAGTTCTTTTAATGATAACTTGATTGTTAGCACAAGTGCTTTCTTTGCTGTCTTCCGTTTGCATCCCATACATTACCTAGTCCTCTGCATAGTTTTTCGCCCATCTGTTTATTGTAATATGTCTTTTGTAACCTGCTGCTAAAATACGTTCTCTCCTTTATTCTGTTTTTTTAACTGTCTGCGAACGTGGTTTTATTTCATATTTCGCGGGCTTTCTAAAAGCTCGCAAAAATTCACCACGCAGCATGTACGCTACCCAAAAAAATTGGGTCGGTCGTTTTTAAATTCGCTCTACGATGTGTCGAAGTGCAGTTGGCCCTAAATTGAATATTAAAAATGTCGCATAAATGACCTTATTTAATTAACCAGTTAAGCTTAGTACAAAACATACCATAACGAGTGTCACATGACGGCAAACCAAATACCTTTGGTTTCATTCAGCGGCGGTTAGCCACTTGTTTTTTGATATTGGGTTCTACTTACGTGAAACACCTTGTATACTTATTCACATTGATTGTTTAATACGGAACCACCTTGCTATTTGACTTAAATATATTCGTTTTACTTTTTTAGGTCACCTTAAAGTATTCTTATTGTAACAAATCCGCAGGTAAGTAGAGCTCAAAGTGGCAATAGTGTAAATAGCAGTGATAAGCTGCGGCGTTTTGTGCCGAGAGTACGTCTGAGACGTTTCTTGGCGGCTCAGGTTCTCTCGGAGAACAAATGGTAAAAGACTGCATGTTAGTGAATATGTTGCTAACGAACGCTTTACGCCAGCAGATAAGTAAAATATAAAAAATCACTGCAGTTTTATGTGCGCCGACTATATAGTTCATCGTCTTTACACGATGCGTCACAAACAATACCGCTACCAACGTTGTTGCTGCTGTACACCTGTCGGTGGATGCGGTATTACGAAAACAATACGCTTGCGGACAAGGTAAGACTGCACAGCGGTATTTGCGCCATCGTGCGAAGGCACTTGCAAGTAGGTGGTAACCAGCTAGCTGTTCGCCAAGTAGAACAGAGACACCAATAAACTACAGAAGTGTCAAGCAAAAACAACTAACAGCGCAGCAGTTAAAGAGCTGTCATGTTAAATAGCTGAAGAAATCCCAATAGGTCGTTTAGAAATGAAACTAATACGTCTTGAGCAAGAAAGTTTGTATCTTGTGATACAAACAGGTATTTTGTTAAAATTAAACAAAGCTGGTCGCAGTTAAGAAATTTTCAAGTAAACACATTTCTACGTAGGCCTTTGCTGCTTCATTATATAGATATATAACAGCAAATTTACAAATGTATCGAAGTATCTTAAGATACAATTGGGAAGTATCGTATCGGATACAATTATTCCGCGAGTATCTTGTATCTGTATCTCAAATACTTCTTGCCCGAGTATCTTGTATCGTATCGTGATACAATTTCAAAGTATCTTTGCCCAGCCCTGTTCGGGGGGTTAGGGACACCCCCCTAAGAACTAGTTTCAGGTACAGCTTTCTGGCTCATTAGAGTGGGTGACAAGAGGGCCGGTTAATATATCGGGGGTAGCTGCCCCCCTGCCCTCACCTCCCTCCCCAAATGATGCCTCCCTTGCCATAAGTGTCACAATCTTTGCTCAGTATATATTAGATTACACCTTGGTACTTTTACACTTCCAAAGGATATTTCGCCACACTTATCCTTGACCGCTCAGAATACACCTAAGTGAGCCAGGACCCTACAAAAAGATTGAAATCCAAACTTACGCTTGTACGGGGGTTATTCAAAAAGTAAGGGCCGTTTGGTCCCCCCAAAAATAAATATTCGTTAGTAAAAGTTTTTATTGGCTGGTTTAGTGTAGCACAAGACTACTTCCCAGTACGTTATATTGGGCTAGTTGGTGCATCGTTACTTGAAATACGTGGCGCAAGGTTGTAACAGCGAAGAAACAAGAAGAGACAGAAAGAACGTTCTTTCTGTCTCTTATTGTTTCTTCGCAGTTACAACCTTGCGCCACATATTTCAAGTAAAGACTACTTCCCTTTTCTACATAATCACCGTTAAATTCTAAGCACTTTTCGTACCACTGCACCAATTTCTTTAGTCCCTCTGCATAGAAGTTCGCCGCCTGGGAATTCTTTGCTGTTTGAGTTGGTCGGTAAGTACCTGCCTTGCACACACTGTGATATCTGGGCTTATCAGTTACAATCATGCAAATTGTAGTGCATCTGACGAGAGGAAATTCATCTGACAGACGACTGTCAGTCGTTGATCTAATTGCAATGCCCGGTCCGCTTGTTGAACAGTTTCATTGCTCTGGATTCTGGCCCTTCCACTCCACTCTTAGTCGTGCACATTTGTGCGTCCATTTGTGAAGTCTCGACCCGATTCTATTACCTTCCCTTGAATCATCACTTCATGTCCATAAGCTAGACACAATACCACATAAATTTGAGAAGCTGATGATCCTTTTTCAAGCAAAAATTGAATTACAGCTTGCACTTCACAACAGGCGCGAGCAACGATTTTCGGAGAAATTGCCATTTGCATTCCCCGACAAGCAGACAACTACCGAGTCAGAACAGTTACTTCACTACCTTCGCGAAGAATTAACAGATGGCGCTACACAACTAAATCTTCATTCTAATGTGTAAATATTTAAATATTAGCAAACGGCTCTGACTTTTTTGAATAGCCCTCGTATAAAGTTTTCTCTAGAACACTGATATGGCGCCCACAATTTATGATTTGCCAAAGATTCACCAGT
The DNA here is from genome assembly GCF_013339695.2 of Rhipicephalus sanguineus. Classification (NCBI taxonomy): domain Eukaryota; kingdom Metazoa; phylum Arthropoda; class Arachnida; order Ixodida; family Ixodidae; genus Rhipicephalus; species Rhipicephalus sanguineus. The sequence continues at coordinate 293,551,362 of NC_051176.1, read as the reverse complement.
ACATTGTCACCCTAAAGCGCTGGATACACGAAGCAAATTTGTATCTGTATCTTTGATACCACCAATTACTATGCCTAAGGGCAGGCTTTAGAAATAAAAAGAAACAGTAAACTTTACATGCTGTCCATTGTACAAGTTGTGTATCTGGCTACTTGCACAATTTTCTGTGCCCCTTGGTAGAGCACGCATCCAATTACATCAAGAATTCAGCTAATTTCACTTAAGAAGAGATACCACTGTAAACGACTAGGTGATGAGCTCTCTTAATGCTGGCCCTATGTTTGCATGCATCCCTATCAAATATACAATTCAGTTTGCAAGTGCAAGGAGATTCTCGAGAGCAACCCTTTGCTGCCGCCACGCATCCTGTTTCGACGCTCAAGACCTGTGCCACTTTTTGCGTGTCTAACACATAGTATTGAGTCTTCAATGGCGAGTGTAATGATCACATAGGTTTCCATTATCTGTGCAAATATAGCCCTTGATGCCTTGTAAAATTCTGCATTAACTTCATAAAAGTTGGCTCCTCAACTTTCTGCTCAACACGTGGATGATTGTTTCTGTGTTATCTGGCAGTAAGAAATACTTTTTTTCCTCAAATATCTAAACTCCTTCATACGAATTATCCTGTTTTCCATAGAACAAAAAAAAAGTGAACAGATTGGCTTCATCAACATCCATCTTACTTCCAGGAACTTTCATTCACTGTGTATAGTAAGCTGACTCACACTGTCTAACACTTGAGTTTCGACTGTGTGCATCCCATAAAATACAAGCACTCTGGTGTTGCTGCATTCTTCTCTTGTGCTTTCTGCTCTGGTCCCAAACTATGTAAGCAAAAGCTATCCATGGCAAGGGTGCAGTTCGGGGGTGGCACACTGGGCACGTGGCTCCCTTTCCCGAAGCTTCTGTCCTCTGTAGGATATGACCACCTGCCCGGTCATCATGTCCCAGTCAAAAGGACGTGCCCCCTCTCATTCCCCACCCCCTCCCAAAAAGAAAGAAAAAAAATCATTCCTGGCTATGGCACTGACGTACGGTAAAAAAAGCCTGTCAAGCAACGACTACCCTTTGCAGCTCCTCAAATCACACAAACTATACTGTTGTGTTGTTAACCATGAAATGGTGCAGGGAAAAGAAGCAGGAAGACACCTGCAAAACTTTTGGTGCACAAGGCACAAAAAATTGCCTATATGCCTATACAAGTTAAGCCAATAAACAGCTCATATGAGTGAAAGGCCTTTGAAAAGGTGACAAGGTGTAATCTACAAGACACTTTACAAAAACTGTGATACATCTTGCAAAGGTGATACCGCAAGCATTAAATAAAGCATTTATCAGGACCAGAACAAATATTTTAAAAAATGCAATGCAAGCTCAAATGCTTTGGCACAGCACCATGTTTCGACTAACACATTATTGGTCAGGATTCTGCTGGTATAATTACCACATATAAGTGCCTTGTCTTCATGTTTGCTCTTGTAATCATGCATCTGATAAACAACATGCACAATAAAATGGATGCAGGATAACCTTCCCAATATATACAATGAGCATTCTGTGCCCCCTTAAGCACAAATAGTCAGGCCCTCTCGCCTTGCTCTTCGTTTTGAACAAGGGATCTATAGCAGCTACAAGAATCAAATATATGGTCATTTCTTTCAACCTTACGTGAGTGCTCAAATTATTTTGATCATTTACTACCATCGCCAAATCAAACATTGCACTGTGATTCATCACAAGTAGCCAGTTGGCAAACGGAAGATGGTGTAAGATTCACAGGCTAAAAGCAAGTCGCTGTACCCACATTCCTATGTCTATTTTCAGCCCATCTTGGAATTTTTACATTAGGAACATCTTAAAATAAGCTAATCAGAATGATACTGGTTCTTTGCAGCATGCAGGTTGTGTGTTTTGCCTTTGCATGCTAGTTACCTTCTTCCGATACTTGGGGTCAATCTGACTACGATACTCAGGCCGCATCAAGGTGCTGGCATAGGTGAATGCAGAGTTCTTGAGACCAGCACGCTGACATTCTACAACAGCTGAGGTCAGAATTGGGACTGTGTGTGCTGGAAAACGACTGATGCTGTTTGCCACACGCTCCAGCAGCCGAGCAGCCTGCATATGGTTGCCATGACGAATGTGGACCTTCACCAGGATGTAGCTGTGGAGGAGCATCAGGTTGTGATGCATTTCAGCCGGAACTTTGATCTGCTGCTTTCGTAATTCCTGGTACATGCTCAGTAGAACATCATGTGCATTCCGATAGTTTCCAGCATTCTGCTCTTCACGTGCAATGACAACAGCGGTTTTGCCTGCCTCCTTGTATTGACAGAGCCCCATGTACAGCCTGAAGAGATGCTTGAAGTCTTTGGGCACTCCATCCGTTTCACCCATTAGAAACTCAATGACCTGTCTGGTTGTCTGGTCATCAGCAGCTGCTGCGGCAGCTTGGACAATTAAATTGATTGGCTCATCATCATCTTTTGTAGTAGCTTTTAGAAGAAGCTTGATGGCTTGCTTGTATTGTCCAGCTTTCAGATAGAATTTACCAGCATCAAAGTTATTGCGCTCTTCCTCGTAATAGGTAGCAATAATGTTGAAGTCATCAGGAGAGCCATTGTCACCAATGGCGGCAGCGTAGGCATCCATTAGCTTGCAGCTTTTCGCTAACTGAAAAGCTTCATCTGTGCACTTTGAAAGCACAAGAAATTGTATTGCAGACACACTGTCTCCCAACTTCTGAAAGAACTTGGCAACAAGTTTTGCACCCTCCATTGACCTTGTCTGTTTAACCAGTCGTACCGCCTCCTCCAGATTGTTTAGGTTGTTCAACTGTATACGAACGACACTTTCGATGTCATGTGCCTGCTCGTAAGCTTTTGCTGCCTCTGCATAACGTCCGTCAGCTTCCTTAGCCTTAGCATATTGTGCATATATTTTGGGCGATGTTATGTGCTGGAGGAGTTCACCAACCTTGTTCCAATTTTTAAGTTTTATGTAAAGGTTGGCTGCTTTATCATAGTAGTTTCCCTGTTCGTAAAGAGGAGCTGCCTCTTGGTTTTGCTTCATGCTTTCAAGAATCTCTGCACACTCCCGCAACAGCGTTCTGCTGTTGAGCTCTTTGGCAACTTTGACTCCTTTTCTAATGTCTCCACATCGGAGTGACGTGCGTGCTAAGCCTGCACGGCAGGCTTTATCGTGGTCTATGTACTCTGGATCGTTTGTTATGCCAGTCTCATAGTAGGTTAATGCGTTGGTATTGTCATTGGCAAGCTCAAGCTGCTGTGCGTACTCTCTTGAAATAAAAGGTATCTGTTGCTGGGCCAGGCGCTTTGCAAGTTGCAGTGCCTGTTCCCAATGCAGCAGGTCACGGCGCATTTGCAATGCAGCTGTTGGCTGGCTGGATGCCAGGAAGAGCTCTTGTGCAACTCCAAAATCTCCTTTGAACAAGGCTAAATAGGCTGCCAGAAGATTTTTGTCTTCGATTTCACATAGCTCCCGCAGTGACCAAACCATTCCAACATCGCCGATTTGCCGGAAAATTCTTATTGCCAAGTCAAGGTCTAAATTAAATAGGGCACTGTTGCCAAATTCAGTCCACTCTTTCTTTGAATTCATACGTTGACACACTTGCCAGGCATTGTTAAACCTGCGCAATTTGAGGCATTCTGTAAGCACTTCTCGTTGGTGAGCAGCGCTGTTATTTCCCTTGTCTTCTGTCCCTGTGACTAGTAGCAGTGCAGTTTTCCCACTCTGTGTCTGACAAGTCAAGCTGCCATCATGCAACAGCAATGGGTGCTGCCCTGAAGGGATGCTAATTTTGCGAACAGCCTCTACAATGGCGCCTACCACTGTGTCTGAAACATACATATAGACGTAGACATTACTGTCGTCAAATACTGCAAAGCAACCCCTGTTGTCCAAATGCTGGTCCCAGAAAACGCCCCTAGCAGCTGGAGGTATGTTCGCAATGTCTATCACATGGTCATTAACAGGGTTGTATACAAACCCTTGTGACCTGTCATCTAGTGCCACTAGTCGTGTATTTGATGGGTCGAGGTGAAGCTGTCGGATTCCACTGGAGTGTTTGTACCTATTGATGATGGTCCAGTCCTCAAGGAAAAAAAACTCTATAAAGCCTGTGTCGGTCCCATATATCAAAAAGTCATCTGTAACTGTGTGGCACAATATCTTCACATGGCCGTGAGTAGAGTCTGGAAATAGCTTGCTTTCTCGTTCTTCCAGGTCACTGTTTTCAATTTCTATGAGCTGCAGCTGTAGTTTACCATCAAATAGAGCTGCAGCATAGTCTCCATTTAGCTTCATACTTTTTACAGTTCCCAAATATTCTTTGTCATGAAGCGGAACCATTGACTTGTCACCCAGTGCATAAAACCAAGCGTGATTGTTCATGCCTACAACAAGGTGAAATGGGCCTAAAGCGATGAAACTTGGCTCAATATCCACCCTAAGTGTCATGTGCAGTTCAGGCTCTGTGACACTGTCTACAGTTACCTCAGTGAGAGATGTCAAATAAGCAAACCGATGACCAAGGCTGTAGCCCAAGGCAGGCAGCTTTGTGAGAAAGACATGCAAACTGCCCCCTGCACCTCCTGCTCCCAGGAATTGGCCATCATCAGACCAGTCAAGCCATTCAATCTTCCGCACATCATCCACAGTAACTACCGACTGCACATCTTGCAAATCAGAAAGGTCATATACTTTGATGATATTGTCACTGCATGATGCCACTTTGTTCTGGGACAGGCATATAGCAATGTGTGAGAGTGATTGCTTGTGACAGCGAACTTGCATCATCTCTTGGCCTATATCTTTAGGACTTGTTGAGATAGTTACAAAGTAACCATTTGTAAATCCTAGGAGAACGTAGCCTGCTCCATACCATTTGTACTCGATTATCTTCCCGTACATTTCCTGAAATGCAAGAACATACGGGTTTTCAGGGTCATATATATCAAGGAGGAGCAGAGTCTTCTTGTTTAACACCAGACTGACTGTGTTTTCAGCCGTGCTTCTTTCATCCTTTTTCATGCATGAGAACTGCACCAGCGTAGCCTCCGATTTCAGTGTTGTTTGACATAGTGTGTCTCCCTCTTGGTTGCTGACCGTCAGCATATTGTCCTCGCCAACCAAGGCCAGCATGTTTTGCTGGCTCCAAGCACCATAGGTGATCCTTTTGGCATGTTTTCCCAAAATGGGCACCTTTCTACAGGATCGATGATGGTAGATAAGAAGGTTTCCCTTTGAGGTTCCAATAGCCAGAAAAGGCCCCGTCTTGGCCCACAGAAGTAATGTCAACACATCCCTAAGGCCCGTGTCCACCTGGGCCAGCTGCTGGGTGTTCGCATCCCACAGGAAAAGCCGCGCCGATCGGTCCGTGATGATCCCCAGCGTGTCGCCGTCTTTGTCGTAGCCCAGACCCGTGCACATACCAGGCAGGCTGATTTGATCCTTTCGGTCGCCGTGACGGTCGTACACGTTTACTGTCTGATCGTAGCCAGTCGTCACGAGATAATTGCCGCTCGACTTTTGCCATGTAAAGAACACTGGCCCTGGACCGTGCGTTTTCTCCGGAAGCGTGAAAACTGCCTTCATGCTGCTGGAGTACTTTTTCGGCAGTTTGTCGTTTCGTAAACACAGGGGTTGCCACTGGAAACGACGGCTCGCCAGCCGTAGTGCAAGTGCGATCGAACACGTACAGGAGCCTTTGTCATTTTATTTTAGAAATGAAGGCAGAAGTTCTAATGCGGTCAGTGCGCAGAAAACTAATTTACCTAACGCTGGGACATTTCATGCGGTATTTGGGACGGTTGGGATGTTACGTGCATACCTCGGTGCAGTTGCCATCGATTTGAATGGCACTGAGACCCATGAGGCTTCGGTGGAGAACCCTGCCACACTGAAATTGAAATTTATGGTCGGCCGATGATACGATGCACGTTACGTAACCTGCCCTTCGCCAGAGCCGTGCAAGCTGCAGACCGCCCTCAGCGTCGCTCTGCGAGTATAAATACGAGTTCGTTGTTTTGACGGTTTCCGGTACAAAAATCACCTTATCAAATTTACCTTTAAGTACAAGTCTCATCCGAGAACCAGTAGCTCAAAGATCTGTGCGGTAGTACGTCACTAGTTATAGGTTGTCCCTGGAAATCGAATCGGCCTTCGGAAGCGCCAGGGCTTGCATTATCACTGGCGATCGAAGTAAGTATGTCTTCGATGCAGCTAACTCTGCCTTAGCTCTGTAGTAATCGGCCCAGCAGACTTCAAAACATAGGCCAAGCGTCGGATGAACAGCATTTATTTCCGGCAGATGTTAAAAAAAACATAAAAGTACAGCCCGTCTCCAGGCAATCCTGTGAACGGTGTCACCAGCAACGGTCCTAGGAGATATGCCTGAGAGACGCCTTGTTTTGATCTGTAAAAAAGGAAAAAAAAAAGGCGGGGGGGGGGGGACATTTTTTAGTGAACAGGAACGTAATACGTTACCCAAAGCACGTGGTACTAGGATGGCTTCGACTTGCATAGCTTCTTTCTTCGGGCACTGTGCTCGAAAGCACTCTTGGAGGCCCCGTGCACACTGAGTGCATGAGAGGGTTCGGAGGAGAATCGCCGCTTTGCTTCTGCCGGACACCATTGGCGGGCCCCCGAAGGGGCCCTGGAAAGGGGGGAAGGGTTATTGGGGCATGATAGAGACAGAGAGAGAGAGAGTAGAAAATTTTGGACCATGAGATGAGCCAAATTTTGGTCGAAAGTACAATGTAAAAAAAAATTTTTTTTAACCCATTTTGTTATTGTTGTAGACGACTTCTTCAGGGAGAGAAAAAGAAAACATTACATGGACGAAGAGGACTATGCAGAGACGGGAATTAGAGGAACGACGGGGTGTTTTTTTTTTTTCTTACAAACGACGAAGATGGAAGTTACATGAGCATTCACAAAGCTTGCGGCCGGTGGATCTTGCTAGCAGGCGCAGGATAGCACAGAACGAGTCTTGGAGCCAGCTTCTTATCAATAGCTGGGTGGCCCCATGTTCTACGACCTTAACACGCCGCGATAAAGGGCGGGGCAGTAAATTCATTCTTTCGCGCAACAGTGCGTTCATGCCAGGGCAGTGCTTGGCACTGGTCTAGCAGAATACTCAAACCGCTGTCGCGTCCTTTTCTGGTGGTGAATCCTGGGCAGGAAAACTTGCGAACTGCCTCACCACATCAAATGTCCTCGCGTACTAATGACGGCACCATATGGCTGAACTATGGAATGTGGCTCCACCGACACGACCAACGATTACAGGGCGTCGAAAAAGTTACCACGATGGCAACGCTTAGCCGAACTGACGCACTCTACCGCAGGCGACGTAAACTGGCACGAAGTGGTGCGTATGAATTTTTTTACATTAATGTAAATATGACGCGGAATGTCGAACACGATAGTCAAATGATCGAAGAGCCAATTTCTAGACATCAAACCACCCACGCAAATTCGCAGCCACACGACAGCTATTCTTAGCGGCCAGGGGCAAAAAAATATATCACACCCCCCGGCTGCACGACGCACATGATCGGCGAGACCTCACTTAGCATGCACAAAAATAACGCCATCAGACGTAAGTATGGTCATTCTGTAAAAAACTATATCTCTGACTAGACCCATACTTAGTGAATACGACCTGCCAGCAAGATCCACCGACGAATTGCGCAGTATTTCCGCGCCAGGTACTCCAATAACAAGCCACTCAAACAAACAAAAAACAAAAGGCTTCAAAGGCAGCGCCAGGCTCGGTTCTGTGACAACGCAGTCAGTTCGTCAACACTTCACACGAGTCCTGCCGTCAGCCGCCTCCTCCTCCTCAAGCGTTCACCTTGAGGAGAGTCTTCAGCTGGTTGGTCATCTCGAGGCAAACCTCGGGTGATGCGGCTTGCAAGGCACCACAAGACATCCAGTGGACTGGCGGTCGTGGCAATGCGGCCGGGGAAGGTGGCTCGCTGAACTTTGGACCGGCGTAGTGTCCCAAGGGAGGCGATGACGAAGCGCTCTTAGTGAACAATGGAACGCGGCCAGAGTTTTTGGCAGCTGACGGGGTCGCTGCTTTGAATGTTTTCTTTGGAGGCACTGCATTGTTTCGCTGCGCATGGTGTGCGCCGCTGCCAGCTTGCCGGTCGCGGCGACGTGGCACGGGTCCGAATGCGACCGGACCGACGGCTTGCCCGACCCTGGTAGCCATGATGGGCCCGTCCAAACAAGATGGCGGCCGAAGTGGTTGCGCACACAAAATACGAGGACGTAGTCGCCCCAACAACAAAGTCTCTCGGCACGGTATCGCTGCGCTGCCGCAGCACGAGAACAATCAGGAACAAAATCAAGGGGGCGACCCACCTCGGAAAGGGATTGGCAGATGAGGTACACACAAGGAGATGGCGGTCAGTTTCGAGGGCTACTTGCTTCACTTCGGAACGCCGAGCCGCCACACAATAAAACGAGACTGTCCGAACAAAAATGGTCAACAGAAGTGTCGCACGCAGCGCATCGATATCTCGAGAAACTCTCCACCAGCAAGATGCTGTTCAAGCGCTCACGTCAGTGTGCGTTCCATATTCGCGAAGAAGCCCTCAACATCGAAGATGGCGAAGAATAGACGAGTTGCTTGCGCGCGACAGCAGGACGTCAGGAGCTTGAGCAAGCGCTGCGGGATGACACGTCAGAGGTCACGTGCACGTTAGGTTTCGACCAATGAGGCTGCGCACAGCTCTCGCGTGGAGACAGAGGTGGAGAGAGGACGACGTGAGGAAGGTGGTGGTGGGGAAGTCCTCCGACAACAGCGGAGGATAGCGGAGAGCGAAAATGCGGGCTGCGAGGCTGAAGTCACGCGCATTCCCTCTGAAAACAAAAATAGAGAAGCAAAAAATCTCCTTCGCTCGTTGCCTCTGTCTCTCTCTCTCTACGATGGCGTCGTTCTCTGTCGCCGCCTCGGAGGGAGGAAAGAACTGTGGTCGCCGCTTTGTTTTGCTTTCTCCCTTTCTTTTTTGTTTTTCTTTGCTCAACATTCGCAATTGTATGTGTACGTGCGCTTTTCTTGAAAACACTCTTACCGCCTTCGTTTTGTAAGCCTTGTTTTTATCCCTCGCGTCACTGACAGGCACGTAGTACCTTACTTGCTCTGTTCGTCAACTGTTTACGTTAGCGGTGCGTTACGGTGCCACTACTCATTCGGAAGCTGCTGGCTGTGACGCAGGTTTTCAGGCTCTCCACCTCCTCTCCCAACAATAAAAAGAGAAAAAAAAGGGGGGGAAAGAAAGAAAAAAAAGTTCAGCGCGCCCTCCGCTTATACTCGTGCGGTCCCCCACCGACCCCTTATTATATTTATTTGATATTTATTTTGAGGTGTTCATGAAGCTTTTAAATATAACAACTGTGACGAATTATACGTTCTGTGTCTATCCGACGTGGCGGCGAGATTCATAGGCTTGATTTCTGTGCCCATAAGTCTTCCTACCCTCAAAACAATTCGGCAGATCGAATCAGTTTCATGCGAAGCAGTCAGCGAGTACTTCTATGAGCACTAAGCGTTACGAGGTGGACCGACATGTTTTAAATGCGAAGCATTTCTTAGCGAACTTCTGCGAGTTTGAGCGTATCTATCTATCTATCTATCTATCTATCTATCTATCTATCCAGGCACGTAGGCAAGGGGGGGGGGGCGCCCCCCCCCCCCCGAAATTCGTCTAACCTTCTATATTTCCGGGCCACTTTTTCTTCTTTTTGCCATGGAAAGACTTTCTTTCGAACAATTAGGCCTCGCCCCCCCCCCCGAAAAAAAATCCTGGCTACGTGCCTGTATCTATCTATCTATCTATCTATCTATCTATCTATCTATCTATCTATCTATCTATCTATCTATCTATCTATCTAGCCGCCTACGACTTTGTGCTCTCCTGGCCGTTTCGTTAATCGGATGTATACCAAAATTGGTATGGAATAACATGACCGTATTACGAACATAAATGACAGGTCATAACATGAAAATCATGACATGCGTGTCATGAACAGCATGATTTACATTCCACGGCCTTGGGGCTCTTGCGGCCATTCCGTTAATTTCATACATACCAAAACTGGTATGACGTGACAAGAGTTCATGGCGAACATAATGACAGGTCCTAACGTGCAAATCATGACACGCATGTCATGTGCGGCATGATTTACATGACATGGTCTCGGGGCGCTCGCGGCCGTTTAAATGAATGGATATATACGAAAACTGGTATGACGAGACACGAGACATTTCGACGTGACGAACATAACTGACACGTGGTAACATGAAAATCATGACACGCGTGTCATGCACGTCATGATTTACATGCCACGCTCATGACGCACTCGCGGCCGCTTCGCTAGGTTGATATACACCAAAGTTGGCATTGCGCGATGTGACTGTATGAAGAACATGAATAACAGGTGGTAACGTGAAAACCATGACATGCATGTCATGTATGTCATGATTTACATGCCACGCTCATGGTGCATTCGCGGCCGTTTCGCGGGCTTGATATACACCAAAATTGGTATTGCACGACGCGACTGTATGACGAACGTAAATTAGAGGTGGTAGTAACGTGAAAATCATGACATACGTGTCATGTACGACATGATTTACGTGGCACGCTCATGGTGCGCTCGCGGCCGTTTCGTGCGCGATGTGACTGTATCAAGAACATGAAAACAGGTGGTAACATGAAAACCATGACATGCATGTCATGATTTACATGCCACGCTCATGGTGCATTCGCGGACGTTTCGCGGGCTTGATATACACCAAAATTGGTATTGCACGACGCGACTGTATGACGAACGTAAATTAGAGGTGGTAACATAAAAATCATGACACGCGTGTCATGCACGACATAATTTACATATGCCACACTCATGGTGCGCTCGCGGCCGTTTCGCTAGATTGATATGCACCAAAATTGGTATTGCGCGATGTGACTGTATCACAAACATGAATAACAGGTGGTAACATGAAAACCATGACATGCATGTCATGATTTACATACCACGCTCATGGTGCATTCGCGGCCGTTTCGCTGGCTTGATATACACCAAAATTGGTATTGCACGACGCGACTGTATGACGAACGTAAATTAGAGGTGGTAACATGAAAATCATGACATGCGTGTCATGTACGACATGATTTACATGACACGCTCATGATGCGCTCGCGGCCGTTTCGCTAGATTTATATGCACCAAAAATGGTATTGCGCGATGTGACTGTATCAAGAACATGAATAACAGGTGGTAACATGAAAACCATGACATGCATGTCATGATTTACATGCCACGCTCATGGTGCATTCGCGGACGTTTCGCGGGCTTGATATACACCAAAATTGGTATTGCACGACGCGACTGTATGACGAACGTAAATTAGAGGTGATAACATGAAAACCATGACATGCATGTCATGTATGTCATGATTTACATGCCACGCTCATGGTGCATTGGCGGCCGTTTCGCTGGCTTGATATACACCAAAATTGGTATTGCGCGACGCGACTGTATGACGAACGTAAATTAGAGGTGGTAACATAAAAATCATGACACGCGTGTCATGCACGACATAGTTTACATATGCCACACTCATGGTGCGCTCGCGGCCGTTTCGCTAGATTGATATGCACCAAAATTGGTATTGCGTGATGTGACTGTATCACGAACATGAATAACAGGTGGTAACATGAAAACCATGACATGCATGTCATGATTTACATGCCACGCTCATGGTGCATTCGCGGACGTTTCACTAGCTTGATATGCGCCAAAATTGGTATTGCGTGACGCGCCTGCATGACGAACGTAAATGAGCGGTGGTAACATGAAAATCGTGAGAGGCAAGTCATGGGCGACATGATTTACATGCCACGCTCATGATGCGCTCGCGGCCGTTTCGCTCGCTTGATATACACCAAAATTGGTATTGCGCAATGTGACTGTATGACAAACATATATGACAGGTGGTAACTTGAAAATTATGATATGCATATCATTTACGGCATGATTTACATGCCCCGCTCATTGTCCGATCGCGGCCGTTTCGCTAGCTTGATATACACTAAAATTGGCATTGCGGGACGCGAATGTATGACGAACATAAATGACAGGTGGTAACATGAAAACCATGACATGAATGTCATGTATGGAATGACTTACATGCCACGCTCATGGTGGACTCGCGGCCATTTCGCTCGTTTGATATACACCAATATTGGTATTGTGCGATGTGACTGTATGACGAACATAAATGACAGGTCCTAACATGCGAATTATGTTATGCATGTCATGTACGGTATGATTTACATGACACTGCTATGGTGCGCTTCCGACCGTTTAGATAACTGGATATATACCAAAATTGGTATGGCATGACAGGAGTGCGTGATGAACATAAATGACCGGTCATGCAGTGTATATACCAGAATATACATTTCATTGGCATGGTATATACCACATTGTGCATGCACGCGTGCATGGCAAACATGCGATATATGGTGAACTAGATGCCATGGCATGAATGATTTCATTTGGCTCAAAAATAAACAAAGCGATGTACGCAGCTCTTTGCTGGCTACTTCGCATTACATCGATTCCCACAGTGCGTGGGATCTGCCGGATTTTTTTGTAAGTGTAGTAGCTGTGCGCACATCGTGGGCTTACCAGGTACGTCGACAACACTGTCGTTTAAAGGGCAACTTATGGTGCGATGCAGGCCCGCAGCAAGGGGGTATTTTGCGCAGCAAGGGGGTAACTTTTTGTGAAGGGGGTATTTTACCGAAAATAAATAATAAAAATAAGTGTTTTTCTCAAATTGTCAAGCTTTTCAGCAAGTGCCCCCCCCCCCCCCCCACCCGAAAAAAATTCCTGGCTACGGGCCTGATGCGACGTAACGTCAGCCCTCACGTTAGAGTACATACGTTAGTATTATCGAAACTAAGTGCACTTTACGGGGCAATCATGTGAATATCATACGTAACTTTCGTTAATGTATTCCTCCGGGGCCGAGCAATGCTTCAATATAGCTTGCTGAATCATAGGAATACAAATGTGATGTTTATTAGACTGCTATAAAAGCGGAGCCAACACTGGAACCACAGACGTTAGTCTGATATGACGCCTGTATCGTAGGGGCACATATGTAGTGTTTATTGCTTTCTTGTAAAATTAGATAGCCAGCACCACAACCACAATTGACGTTGCGCCGACGTTACGCCGACATAGGCTGTTTTTCCAAACCAGTTTATAGACCTGGCGTGGCTCTGTAGAATACCTGACTGCCACGCAGAATGCCTAGGTTCGATTCCTGCTGGGATCCTAATTTTTATTATTTGCATTCGTCGGGTCAACGCTGCCGATGTCGGCAAAGTCAGCGTCATACATTGACATAATTGGGAGGGTGGGCGCTGCGACGAACCTTGCCCCCCCCCCCCCCACCTCACCCCGAAGAGGAACCCTGCGCACGCCTATGCATATATCGCACACTATATAGACGACAAAACATGCGTGTTATGCATGTAATAGTATATACACGACACACTTTTCATACATTAACCGCGCTGCTTTATGCATGAATGCAACTACGTCAATAGCGGCCTTCGCTTATTGACGTAGTTTTGTGTTAATCCGTGAAATTTCGGTAATACCTAAAACCTGTTCACTAATAATTGCGTTTTTTAGTGAAGGTTGCAATGGCTACACCAGGGGCGTAGCCAGTGGGGGGGGGGGGGGGGGATCAACCCCCCCCCGAAATTTTTCAATTTTGCTTCCGTATATATTCACGCACACATACGAACGCACGCACGAACATACATAAAGTATGGTTGAACCCCCCCCCCCCCCCCGAAAAATATTTCTGGCTATGCCCCTGGGCTACACTTTGTGTTTAGTACTGTTTTTAAATGCGCGATTAGTACTGTTTTTAAATGCGAAGCATTTCTTAGCGAACCTTTGGCACTTTGAGCGTTTCGATCTAGTATCTATCTATCTATCTATCCGCCTACGTCTGGGTGCTCTCATGATCGCCTCCTTAACTTGGAGTAGACCAAAACTAGCACGGGAGGGTAAGACGATTTGACGAATATGGCTGTCGGGTCACGACATGAATAACATGAAAATCCTGTCGTGTACGTCGTCAAACCCTTTCCTCCAGACACGTGTGGCACATACCCGCTTACCACGGGCCGCGTTGTACGGGTATGCGCCGCAGGTGATTGACAGTTTACATCTACCCAGGAATGGCGAGAACAGACATTAATAATTTAAATGCGAGAGCGTTAAGAGAAACCGACATCGGCAGCGTTGACCCGACGAATGCAAATAATAAAAATTAGGATCCCAGCAGGAATCGAACCTAGGCATTCTGCGTGGCTGTCAGGTATTCTACTACAGAGCCACGCCAGGTCTATAAACTGGTTTGGAAAAACAGCCTATGTCGGCGTAACGTCGGTGCAACGTCAATTGTGGCTGTGGTGCTGGCTATCTAATTTTACAAGAAAGCAATAAACACTACATATGTACTCCTACGATATAGGCGTCATATCAGATTAATGTCTGCGGTTCCAGTGTTGGCTCCGCTTTTATAGCAGTCCAATAAACATTGCATGTGTATTCCTATGATTCAGCAAGCTATATTGAAGCATTGCTCGACCCCGGAGGAATACGTTAACGAAAATTATTTATGATATTCACATGATTGCACCATAAAGTGCCCTTAGTTTCGATAATACTGACGTATGTACTCTAACGTGAGGGCTGACATTACGTCGCACCATAAGTTACTCTTCACTCACCAGTGTTGTCGACGTGCCTGCTACGCCCACAATGTGCACACAGCTACTACACTTAACAAAAACACATCGATCCACCTCGTAACGCTTGGCTAAAAGCCATAAAATACAGCATAGAAGTACTGGCTGACTGCTTCGCATGAAACCGATTCCCACAACGCGTGGGATCTGCCGAATTTTTTTTACTTGCGCGTATTGAGGTTTGCGTATATTATACTTTGCCTAGTTAGCTCCTAGTCGAAACAGTGTATCCGGTGCGTTATTATTATTACTACTATTATATTACTATTTTTGTTAACTTGTCAACCACAATATTTCTTTTAAAAAGTGAGAATTTGTGGTATTAGATGCGTTGCACCTTCTTTATAATCATCGCATTCGGAACATTGATTGTTTGTAGATGCAATACTCAGATGATAAACCTGTTCAATGTGGCATTTCCGGCTCAAGTTGTATAATTGTACGTGGGATTAAGCTGAATAATACTGTGAAAGCCGACAATGAATGTGCAGCCGACAATGACCACTGTCGAAAGTAGGGGGGGGGGTCTCCGCCCCCGTTACTTTTCTCGGTGGGGGGGAGCCAGCGCCCCGGGCCAATGCCCATAAAGCCCCATCCGACAGAGCACGAGGTTTTCATAGCGTTTCCATGGCCGAGCGCGCTTGTGACCCATGGAGAAAAAAAAAAAAAGAAAAACTAGGAGGGAGCGCGCCTAGCGTCCACAAGCCAACCTCCTCCGCCGCCGCTCCCTCGTCGGGCTCCATGCTCTTGGTAGAATTCCCAGCATCCTCCTGTTTCATTTCTTTTTTCTTTTGCTGGGCTTGAAGATTATCACGTGACGCTCCCTCCTATTTTTTTCCGGCCACGGTCGTGACGCAGTGTGGCAGCGCTATATCATTTTTTTATCATATTTTTTTCGCGGGAATCTGTAGTAAATAAACAAAAAACAACAAAAACTAATACTTAATAGTCAGAAAGTTAAAAACTGCATGTATAATCGGACGTTTTGCAAACCGATCTTCAGCTTTCTCATTGCAGTTTTTGCCCAGCTTCATTGCTTCAAAAGTTGGTTAATTAATCTATCCTAATTAAGCCATTAAGCAGAAAACAAAAAATAGTGTGACTTACTCCATGCAGTAGTCAACAGCATGCATGTGGTCGCGTCGTTATAGGGTGCGTCGGCATATTTTTAAACTTGTTAGCCGGGGTACCCTGTATATTGGCCTAATGTTTGTAATGAATTAGTGCCGCCCTCCTTTTATCAAAGTTCTTTGCACGTTACCTTTATGGAATAATCCAGGAGCTCCTAAAAGAATGGTTTACGATGGTAAGCAGGATGTTAGATATTATCCTATACACGCCGCAGCCCGAGCCCATGCAACCTGGGCACCACAAGAAGACGAGGTCATCAACTACACGGTAGCGATCAGTGTTGCGGAATGGACGCCTCCATTCCATTCCAATTCCATTCCGCGGAATTAGAACTTGCCGCAATTCCATTCCTTTCAATTCCTCAGAACAAAAAAACTGAGCCCATTCCCACTCCGGGAATGGCCGGGCAGTTCAGTTCCATTCCTGTAATTCCTCAACGTAGGAAAGGCATCTTGATAGTTTTATCGAGTTAAGAATGAACGCCCCATAACGCTGATGTGATCAGATGCATTAAGAACTGCAAAAGTACAAAACACGCTGCCAACGTCGAGGAATAGTATCTATAGCTTGGTGACATATCTCGTGCAGTACAACCACCCTATAATTCCGATAGGCGCAGTTGTCCCGCTACCTATAGTATTTGCATGGTAAGCATGTTTGAACGAATGGTGATGATTTAATATTGTTTAAGCTTAAGTGTGTTAATGCTAAAATGACGACATAGCGTACTTTTATACTAACAAAAGTAGTATTCAAGAAGACTAAGCACCACGCGTCTGGAGCGGTCGTGAATATGGAGAAAACTAAGATTTGGTTAATGGGGAACAAAACCCTCTAGATCTGCTGGTGTTGGAACAGTGCACCGCTCGGGCACCTTGTGCCTTTGCATCGAATACGGAACACTGGGCCAAACTGCTCGTCAGCACTCACGCTTGTCAAGCGCGCCTCGCAAGCATGGATGGGGTGAGGAGAACGTTATGTGTTCGCCTGGGCGCAGGTATGCAATGTCTTCCTTGTCACAAAGGTTATTTACGTGTGTCAGGTACTAAACTGCTCGTGACATAAAGATCAGGCTGTGGATAGAGTATTCGCCACTTTCGTGTGGGGGTAGCAATGTGAACCAACGCGCAGGGATAATTTGTTTCTCCATTCAGTATCTGCTGGGATAATGCATTTGTTTGTACACCAACTTCTGCCTCGGTTTGTAGTAGGCGCGTTGCTTATTAATGTACCGTGCTTGTAATCAGCCAAGTCATTTTAAAAATACTGCTTTATTGTTAAATCGAGGCTCTGACTTACTAATGCTTGAAGTTTGAAAAACAGCACGTAGACGAAAACGTGCTCTATTTTCGGTAAAAGACGCAATATATTCCATTCCCATTCCATGCAAAAGGCGCTTAATTCCATTCCCATTCCATTCATCCAAGCGTTGTCCCCATTCCACTCCCATTCCATTCCGGGGTCGCGAAAATGTGGAATGATTCCGGAATCATTCCAATTCCGGAGTGGTAACTCCGCAATACTGGTAGCGATGTATCATACCAGCGTGCTTACCATGACGTCTACAGCAATATGGGCGCGAAGCCCACCACCGTAGACGCGGGAGCTGCGATCGTTGTGGCGTGCAGGGTTGGTTCACGTAATCTCACGTTGCTCCGGCGAAGGGCGGTTGAACGCATTGCTTTAAACCGCGATTTCTGGCGTTTTCCCCTTTGAACAGCGTTGTTTTGCTCTCACTTCATGTGTGCGGACACGTGAAGGAGGCTACACCATCTGGGAAGGTGCAGTCAAAATTATCGGCGGCATGGTACTTTGTACTGCTCATTGCCACAGTGTGAACCTATATAGCGCGAGCGTTCACTTTCACCGATACCCTGCTTCGCAAGAGCGTGATACCGCTGCCACCTGACACTCTTTTTTTGTTACTGCTCATGGGGTTCCCTGTAGAGTGAGCCCATCCAGTGAGATTTCTTTATTATGTCGCGCTACATGCGACAACGTAGCCAGCTTCAAACACTGATACACCTTCTATAATTGTTGGGGTTTCACGTCCCAAAACCACGATATGATTATGAGGGACGCCGTAGTGGAGGGCTCCGGAAATTTCGACCACCTCCATGGGGTTCTTTAACGAGCACCTAAATCTAAGTGCATGGGCCTCAAGCATTGATTCACCATCTAAGAGTAGTCGCGAAGTGTCATACTGCTTAGTAATGAAGTTGTAAATGCTGGACACTGGTATTTTCACTGAAACATAAAATTGCCCACACAGCTATCTGGCCTAGTTGCGAAAAGAAAAAGACGAGGCCGAAGCAGATACAGGACAACCGCTTGTCCTGTGTGTATCTCTGCTTCGTCTCCGTGTTTTTCGCGCTTCATAAGCATAAAATTGCCATCTATATAGACCATAGTAAGCCACCCCTTGCAGCATGACAGTGCATTCAAATGCGCAAGGTAATACGGCCGGTTGGCACACGGTGCATTTACTATAGCAATCGAGCCCTATCGGGACCGTATTTTTCGATCGCGATTGACCCTTAGTGCAAACTGCAGAACGGAGTAAATCGTCAAAAATTTTCATCCCGATGTGGCTCGATGGCGATCGAAAATGCGCCGTTCTCTGAGGTCCCCCCTTCCAATGAAGGGAGACTTTAAGCCCTAGTGACAACTGTAGAAAATTGGCGCAATAAGGAGCAACAGATAAATATTAAAATTTTGCCGCAGACAAACTTGTGCTCATATAAAATGTATCTCGCTGCAACACTGAATGAGGCGCGCGTTGTATATATCTCTCATGCGTTTGCCTCCAATGATTTGAGAAAGGTTGCGGCTGTATGCAGCTCTAAGCATGTTGCGCTGCTTCCCACAAAGCGGAGAAACCGCTTTGTGGGAAGCAGCATAAGGCTATGCCTACTAATGAGGAATGTAAATTTGCTCTAGCCATTACTTTCTCGTGTCAACCGCGACCCGTCTTTAGATGCGAACCTAAATTAATGAAGTTACACGTCAATCAATCAATCAATCAATCAATCAATATATATATATATATATATATATATATATATATATATATATATATATATATATATATATATATATATATATATATATATTAGTCTTGTCAAAAATATAGAACATTGCAGGTAAATATGCAGGAGGAGGTCCCAAGGTTACACACCGCAGGCGGGACTTTCTTTGTTAGTACAATAGAAAACTAAACTAAGAAAAGCGAAGAACTGCTTGTTATAATTGTTACTAGTAAGAAGTACATTACTGAATAGTCACACTATATGGAAACTAACTTCACGAAATTAGAGATCTACAGCCATTATACATTGAATAAACACTTTTTCAATTTTCCTTTAAATACATGAATGGGCATACTATCTTTCAAATCACGTGATAATGAATTCCACGGTGAAATTGATGAAAAAACGATGCTCATTTTTCCATAGTTAGTGCGAACTTTAGGCAACAAAAGGTTATTAGAGACCGCGGATCTTGTTCTATTGGGGCTGCACAACAAGGCAGCAGGAAATATGTCGATAATGAGGATGCGGTGAAAAACCTTAAAAAATCAATACGCATACGTTATAAACATACAGTTCGGAGACGGGTAGTATATGAAGCTGAGAAAAAATAGGTTGTGATAACGTTTGACGTGCGGCGAAAGTTATGAGTCGCATTGCTTTGCTTTTGCAGTACCTTTAGTGGCCAAATATGCACTGAACATGAATTACCCCATGATGTGATGCAATAACTGAGATGGCTGTGTATGAATGCATAATACAGTGCCTTCAGAGTTTCGATGCTAAAACACATTCGTGACTTCACCAGTGCCCTTATACCATATGAAATCTTTTTACAAACAGAAGTAATGTGTTCGTGAAATTTCACATGTGTATCGACTATAACTCCTAAAGGTGATGTATGTCCACTCAAAGGAATGACTACCTAGTGTACAAAAAGGTGGGGAATGAATGGTATTTTTTTGTTCGGTGAATGAAAAAGCATAAAACAAGTTTTGGAAGGATTAATCAATCAGGGCAGTACCCAGAAATTTTTTTCGGGGGGTGTTTGTGTGTGTAGAACGGCTAACTTTGGCAACAAATGGTTGCTGTGAAGGTATGCAAGTATTTTAGTGTCATTCGAAAGGTTAAAGCATGAAAAAATTTCGGGAGGTGTCAGAACCCCCGGAACCCCCCCCCCCTAGTTACGGCCCTATAATCAATAATCTGTTATTGTTACACAAATAAACAAGTGAATTGAGGTCAGCTTGAAGTCTGGACATGAGAGTCGCAGAATCCGAGTGATGCAAAAATAATAAGGGGCCCAAAATCGAACCTTGAGGAACACCTCCGTTAATGGGGGTAGGACCGGATGCAAAGTTATTAACCGAGACCACCTGAAACCTACTAAGGAGAAAGTTCTGTAGTAGCGTTAGTATGGGACCAGTTATACCGTAGTACTCTAGTTTACGAGAATGGATGAAAGGGTCAATACTGTCGAAGGCTTTAGAGAAGTCGACAAAGATAGAACCTGCGATGTTACCATTATCAATGAATGACCTGATCTTGTCAGTGAAACACGCAATTGCAGTATCAGTGGAAAGACCAGCCCTAAAGCCAAACTGACAAGGAGAAAGTATGTTAAATTTGCTTAAAATTTTGGAAAGCCTTATTTCAATTAGTTTTTCCAAAATTTTATCTAGGAAGGGAAGGACAGAAATAGGCCTGTAGTTGCCGATGCTGAGTGGATCACCTTTTTTAAATACTGGCACTACCTTTGCAACTTTTAATTGATCTGGGAAAACGCCGTTTTTGAAGCAGCTGTTAAAAATATGGCTTAAGATAGGGGAAACAATCGATCTTACAAGTTTAATGTGTTTTGAGTGGACATTGTCTAAGCCAGCTCCGGTAGCTTTTAATCCTGCAATAACTGAACAAATTTCGGAAGCGCAAGTAGGAAAAAGAAACGTCGATTGAGGACTGTGAGAAAACGGAGGTACATAGTGTGAGGGCGGGGCATTGGTAGATCTACTAGAAAAGTGTAGACATTAAAGGCGTCGGCTACATGGCTGGCCGCAGTGAGGGCGACGTCGTCGACACGAATAGAGGTCACTTTGCTGCGCGACCGGGTAGAATTTAGAAATTCTTTTAAAATCTGCCAATTTTTTCTTGTATCATTTTGGCAATGCTATAGTTCCCGTTCATAATAATTTTGTTTAGCCTTTTTTTTAAAGCGTAGCCAATGTACTGGAGTATGTTTTATAGCGCATTTTTAAACGCTCATTATAGATGGCTGACGTTTCGTCTTTTTATATAAGTTCTCTTTCTTGCGAAGAGATCGTACGTATCATTGAATCGGACAACCAAGGGCAACGTGGGGCAAAACAACGTCTGTTAGATGATTGCAATATGGTTGAATGCTCAACTGTAGAATAAATAGCGTCGCAGAACCTGGTCAAGGCTGCATCAAGATCATTTGCGGCATATACAGTGGACCAATATACATCGCCAATGAGCATGCAGTACTTGTCCGAATCAAACCGATACATTTGACGTGTTACGTTGCTGTGAGTGATGACCTTATTAAAATATAAGAATACAGGAACGTGGTCGGTTGTATCACTCTCAATTACACCAGCATGACTTACATCATCGATGTTTGTGAGGATGTGATCGATTAATGACTGTGAGCCATCATCAGCACAGCGTGTCGGTACAGATATCAGCGATTGAAGCCCAAAACTATAAATGCAAGTGTATACTCAAGGGTTGAATGGCTAGAGCAATCGAGTAAATTAAGGTTCACATCACCCGTAATTATTACATTTTTGTGCTCAGCGGTAAGTTTACCAAGCAAGTGGTGAAGAGCATTGCAAAAACCAGAGGAAGGTAACCGATAGACAGCGGCAAGAATAGTTTTTCTTTGATTCTGACAAAGTCCCGGCAAATCAAGCTCCAGCAAAGCAGATTCACATTTCACCACATTTATATTTAAATCATAGCGCCTTTTATACTGGATATTATTTGATTAAAAAATGGCTGAACCACCATGAGGATCATCACTTTGGTGACAATATTCGCTGTTATAACCAGGAAAGCCATACAAGTCACCGTGACTTAGTGACAGCCAAGTTTCAGAACAGCAGGGAACAGAGAACTGATGCTTTAGAGAAGCTAGAGCGGTAATACTGTTATGGTTCTTAGGAAGGCTACGAGCATTGAAATTTATCAAAGAAAAACCCCAGCTCTGTGGAGGAATATTATTAAAATCACTCGGAAGCAAGTAAGACATTTTCGTTTTTTTCAAAGGTTAACGTTATTTCGCGCCTAAGCGTTGAATACATGCAGTACATGCAGATCAACGTCACAGGAAATTCTGTGCACCACACCGTCGGTTGTTATGCCAGGGCTCCCAACCCAAACTTCCTTGCTTCGGCAAGGTATTCAAGCTGGTAGAACGTCTGACGCAAGTGGCGTCAACATCGATACACTGTCTGACGCAACCAACGTCAACACCAGCGAGGTGCCTGATGCAAACGGGTGCCACCAAGGCGGGAGTCTCATGAAACCCCCGGCAACTCCTGCGATGCGCCTGACGCAACCGACGGCAATTCCTCACGCAACGTGCGGCAAGCCCTCTCATCCACGGATCCGATTCCAGCCAACGACCAACGGCGGTTCCTGATTGGAGGCTTCGGACTCCTGGCTGATGCAAGGGATCCCAGGGCTATAAAAGAACCAAGCTGCGCGGAGAGACGGGGGACAGCGAACGGAGAAATCATGGGTCGTCGTCGCACCTGAGTGCGAGCCCAATAAGCTGTCGGCCCCAGTGCCGAATATGTAACGCCTCTGTTTATATTGTTACGCTGAAGCGACAACGGAGTCAAAGGAAGAGGAGAACGAAATGCATCTGTCTTTGAAGCAACTCGGTGTCGGCGCGGCAACCCTTCCTCCCTTTCATCTATTCGTAAATAAACACACCCCATCGTAACAATATGTATATAAATTTGCCTTAACTCACCGTCGCCTTGTCCGCTCCGTCTATCAGCTCTGCGCCGATGCAGCCGCAAACTGAGACACCCGATACCCAACACGGTCACGTTGCGCGCATTTGTTGCAGCTAAAATATGCTTTTTTTTTTTGCCTCAAGCACACGCTAAAGCCCATTAAATGCAATAATAATAATAATAATAATAAAGAAGATGCGAAAGCGGCTGCGAGCTGAGCGGGAGAGGGCTGGCGGAGCAATGGGTGCCTTGATGCGCGAGGACATCTACCCATCTCTCTCAAATGCTTCACAAGAGAGTAAGTCGTGGCTAAAGTCCCTAGAGGCTAAAGTCCCTAGAAAAAAAGTCGTGGCATGCCGGCATCCACAAACATCTTCCCACATGTGAGTCGTTACCGCGCAATGCACCCATCCCACACTGCGAGCAAGACGTTTCACTGTACCATTTCCGGGTCGGAACACAGCGTCCAGTTGAGGTGGCCGAAATCGAAATTGTTGGCCCTGTCGTGCCGGTGTATTTGGATCCGTCCCTTCTCGGCAACCATGCTGTTGCTACGATAGGGCAGCGTCGTACCCGGACTCCGTTTGGTAGCGTAGTCGAGTCTCCGGGTTGAGGAACTGATGCTAGCAAGATGGGAAAACAATAACAAGTTTACTGGCACTTTTTGTACACTCAATTTACATCGTGACAATTAAGGACAGAGTTCAGCGACAAGCGAATTGGATGAGCCTGTTACCGAGGGCTCAGAGCGTCGTTTTAACCCCTAAGTTTGGCTCCTCCTTCTTGATGACCACCAGTCACACACACGACACCTCCCACCATGGCACAGTCCATTCCACTGTCGCGGAGGGGTCGTTGCACACTTGAAGCAGCAAGGGTCCTGCGGTTGACGGCACGCAGGTGGGGGAAGCAGGACAACAGGTTCCTCGTGCTTGCCCCTGCAGTTCTTTCCCCGAAGGCAGAACAAGGTTTGCGGAGACTCTCGTCCAAACATACCCGTCAGGTGGCTTCGGCAGCGTACCAAGCCAAGCCCAGGTGGTCTATTGTCTCCGGCTTTGCCGTCCCAGACTTTGAGGCCGAGATTCTGCCCACTGTTGGTCACTCGCCGTCCCAGGAATTTCGTTTCCAGGAAGGATGCAGGTGTTCCAGCAGTGTGAGAACGCCTCGTCCGCCGATTCTCATGGTCAGCGCTTCGCCACCGACTGCCAGTCATAACAGCCCTTAGCCTCCGCAGTGGTGTACAGCGCGACGGTAGACAATCACGACGGCCTAGTTTCTCACTTCTTTTTTTTTTTTTTGCTGGGGGGGGGGGGGGGCACGATTGGCAATCTTGCGACGCCAGGTGTCCCTCGGTTCGCGCCAGTTGTCATGCTACAGCTGTAGCCACCAAAAAAACATGGCGCGCGCCCTGTACCGCCGCCGCGCATGCGCCCACTCGGAAAATGTCCTACACCACACACCGGAGGCAGTGGGCTGGCCAGCTAGGACCCGCGTGATCAGCGATTGGTGGTGTACCGAGCCATGCAGGCACACAAGGCCGCAAGAGTCCTGGACCCCTCCCTCTGGCGCACGCAGGAACACAGACTTCCACCTCTTTTAAAGACGATAGTCTTTCTTGGGGAACTTAAACGCAGAAATTTTGGTCTGTCTTTCTGTCTGTCTGTCTTTCTGTTTGTCGGCACGTCCTGTGCCTTCTTTTACTTCGTCGTCGTCTAGTGAGCGCTGTTTCAACAAAGCTGAAAATGCGACTGCGCTGAAATTTGCCTTCCTTCGTGCCCTTCGCACGAGCTCATTGTTGTGTTTCGGTTTCGGTTCTGTATTGCACTGTACGAATGCCATGGGTTGGTGTTGAAAAACTTTAGTTTTGAGAAGGCCAAGAAGGTGAAAAAAAATATTTAAAAAATGAAAAAGCAGCGTTGTGGGCGGCCTTCAGGCTGCCGGTTCTGGGCGCCGCTCTGTTCCTGCCGGTTGTGGGCGCGCCGTTCCTGTTTTACCCAGGCGACGTGTAAATAAAAGAGTGTGTGGAGAGTACTCGTTGAGTGCGGACGTTTCTCTGCTTCAGCGCTTCGCGCCAAACCGCGTTTTCGGGCTGGCTGGCGTCGCCGCCGGTCGCGTTGGTCACCGCCGGTCTTCGCCTGCTGCTGCGCCGGGACTACCAGCACGCAACACAGCACTCATGTTTCCCGACGTATTGCCAGGTGGCGTCCATATCTCACACAGCGCCTCTTCTATCGTCTTTACACGACATTTGCAGCGAAGCACGCAGATACGCGGCCAATTTTTTCCATACAGAGTGTCTTTTGTTATTAACGTATTAATGTCATTAGGTCCTGGAGATGAAGTAGATGTACTTATATGCCTGCTCCGAATCCGTGACCTCTTCAATATTTCCATCATGAGTATAGGCGGCTATGCGTGACAAAGCAAAATAGATCTGAAGCAACTTTCTAGACATTCAACGATAATCCTCCAGTAAATGAGCCAATTCGCAGGTTGTCGGGTCCACAAATAGCGCCAGAATGATCTCGGTTCTAAAAAGCTGAAAAAATGTTTTTTTTTCTGTTGCCGGTCTTAGTAAAAAAAATTAAACTGCTTACTATTATAGCCGTCCTTCGTATTGGCAGTTGTTCCGTTAAATGTCGCAACCGTAAACTTGTGATCTCTTGAATTGGTGGGGCGCTGGTTGTACAGAGTAATTCTCGCAGCGCTCTTAGCCTGCTTGAAATCGCGTGAGGCACTATGGGAAATGTGCAGCACCTACAGGTGGTGCAACAGTCCACTGCGCCAGTTAGAGTTACTGTATATGCTACCTTTAGGTACTTTAGGTAGCAGAGTTGCGCATAGGTCTGGCTAGCAACCACAGCTGTGCGCCGAAGAGGCACTCCGCTTTTGCAGGCGACATGCCTACCGGGTCACCGATCGAGATGTTTGGCGTGTCGAAGACCGGTGACTAACTTTACTGTGAATGACTAGTTCGCTGCAGTGGCGCCATCGAGAAATTGGCCCGAGCGTCAGCTTCTCCGCAACGCATGGTTGCTAGCAGCGTTTGGAAGCACTCGTGGCCGCCAGCGCCACAAGTGGCCACTGGCGGCCGCTTCCGTTTCCACTCGCGTGCTACGATTTGTCTCTCCGTGTGCTACGCCCGTGTTGTATGCCAATGCGTGTGCGCGAAGGCGACATGTTTGATAAAACGGGTAGGCTTTCAGAAAGTTAGCAGTGCAGGATTATTTTAGCGCCTCAAACGAAGAGAAAGGACAAATTATACGGAATCAATCATGTTTTCGACGTGGCAGAAAGCACGGACGTGTGACAGAGTGTTTTGAAAGAGCGATTCGTGCGGCAGGCCAACGTAAACCTGGAAGCATGGGTCGTGTTGGGACTCCGGGTCCTGTGGGTCTCATCATTGGTAGCTGGCCCCCGTCGTAGGATCCATCGCCCAACAATTCAGAGAGAAGAGGCGCTCGTGCGAACGACAGAGATTTATTTACATGTTAGAAATGATCAAGAGATCAAGCGACAAGTGACCAGTGACAAGTGACACACACAGAACGTCTTCGGCCTTTTATAGCGCCGCGTCGTCAACCCTGGGCGCATTGTCCGCATCTCCAGCCAATACGGTCGTCTCGGCGCCTTGCCCACGAGGGAGGGCTACAGAGCTCTGCGGGGGTCTCCGACAGGGATGTCCGCTTTCGCCGATTCTGCAGTACCTGCTATACGTGTCAGGCATGGAACGAGCACTGCTCGAGTCCAGTCTTGGATTCCGCCTGAAGTATGGCACAAGCGGAATCGATGGAAATCGACGGCTGCCTGGCTTGGCTTTTGCGGATGACGTAGTACTAATGGCTGAGAGCAAAGCAGAGCTGCAGGCACTCCTGGACATATGTGCCACAGAAATGACCTCGTTGGGTTTACGCTTCAACGCCAAAAAGACCAAGGTAGTGCCATTTGCTGGAAACATGGCTGAAGCTGTAGACCTCAAGCTGGGAAGTGAGAGCATCGACATGGAGACTACATATAAGTACTTGGGCGTGCTACTCTGCTCTGAGGCCAGTATATACAACCAGCAGGAAGCCCATATCCGCCAAGCCTCACTGCGGGCTCAGTGCATTCTTCGGCGCCGCATCTTGTGGGGGTGCAACCGCTTCATCATGGTGCGGGACATATGGAAGCTTGTGCATGTTCCCTGCCTTACATTTGCCAACGCAGTAGTCTGCATGACAGCGGCCACCAGAGAATGGCTGGAGCGGCGGCAACGAGAAGTTGGCCGCACGGCGCTTGCGTGCCATGGAAGAGTGGCGAACGAGGCAGTCCAGGGCACGGCCACCTGGATCGGGGCGCGCGCCCCGATCCAGGTGGCCGTGTCCACGGGGACCTAGGCTGGTCTTGTTTTGAAGCTCGCGAGGCCTCCAGCAAGTTAGTGTACCGGGGTCGCCTTCAATTCATGGGCAGAGAGCGCTGGGCAAGGCAGGTATTTGAATACCTTGCGGCAACATGCATACGTACCTCTTGGGTGAACCGGGTGTACCGGCTCGAAAAGAAGTATGTAACCTTCACAGAGCCGGTACAGGCTGAAACTGCAAGGCTCTATACCAAGGAGATGCGTAAGCGGGTGCGCGACAAGGAGGAGGAACTGTGGCAACAAGCAATGAGTGGAAAAGTTACCCTCGAACTTTACCACAGCAGTAAAGGCACCATAGGCTCAGTTCGCATGTACGATAACAGCACCGGGAGCTCGCTTCTGTTCGAGGCTCGAGCTGGCGCGCTTCAAACCCTTACGTACAAGAGAACGATCGACAGGGAGATGGCTTCGGTGCTGTGTCGCGCCTGTGGAAGTGCAGACGAGACAATTGCACATCTTGTGATTGAGTGTGGACAGATAGGCCTCCCGCGCACGGAGTCATTGCGCACCGCGCTGGGCTTTGCGGGGGAAGATGGAGAGACTGATCTACAGGCAGCGAGAGTGTCGATGCGGCGCCTTGAAAGCTGGAGGGCAGTGGTTGTTGCGCAGCGGTCGAGGACACAGGGTGGCGCAGTGTAGTGACAACATAGTGTTAGCAAGCGCGAACCGAGCGTGCCCTTGTGCTTTCTTCTACTGTGCCCCACTCTTTTCTGTTTGTTCAGTTTTCTTCCCCCTTGCTGGGCCCGTCCATTGGGAGGGGTTGGGGGTTTTTTGTTGTTGTTTTTTTCTTTCTGTCTTTTTTTCCATATCCGTGTGCTAGGGTGTCATTACAACCATAATTACACCCGCCCGTTAAAAAGGGAACAGCAGCAAATCATCATCATCATCATCAACCCAAATATGGTCACGAATCACAGCACCAAGACCTTGCACACGGCGGATTCCAGAATTCTCCCGGCGAGGCGAAAGAGCCTGAATGGGGAGATGGGGGAGGGGTCGAAGACTACTCGGTCCTCTCCGCGCAAGACCGGTCCGTTGACCTTTGCTCTCGCTTGGCTGTAAGGTCGCCTCAAGTGCATGCTACCCCTGGAATGCGTCGACGATCTCCTTGACGGGTTCGCAAACGTTGAAAGCATCCCAATGCGGGGGACGGTCGTAACAGTCTCTCGCGCGGGGGGGGGGGGGGGGGGGTAAAGATCTCGATGGGCTGAGGTTTGCAGCCACAGTCCGGAGAGATCAGCGCCGCCATCCGGTTTGGTGAAGATTTTCTTTGATGACCACCTGCTTCATTGTGGGCTCAACAGACATCACATACGCACATCCGTAGGAGAGGAGAAAGAGGGGGAAGCGTAGGAGAGGAGAGGGCGATACATATCACGTACTGTCGCAGCGCATTGTCTTTAGGGAGCCTTCATGTGTGCACGCCCCCTCCGTTTTTAAGACTGGTTACACACTACTACGGGACGAACGGGTGCCGCTATAAGGAGCTTCGCCCCTAAAAAGATGCCAGAACTCTCGAGACAGCTTCTCGCGTCAGGGGCATCGACTCAAGCCGTCAGCGTTGCCATGCAACGTACGTTGTGGCAAAACTAGGTTCAGCGCAGCAGCAGGCCGTTCTTAGCGGACATGATCGGTAGTCCTGTGATAGGGCCATTGCCCACAGTAAACCTACTTCGCGCTATACATAAAACACAAACAAGTGAAATTCGGTTCCGCTCGAGAAACGCTACCACTGCTTCACAATTAGCGGTCGTACTAATTAATATTCACTCATGACTACCGTGACACACCTTACGCAGTCAGCTCACTCCCGTGCGGGTCACTGCTTCCGCACAAGTTACTCATAATATTGCGCCCACAACTATTTCGCACCAATGCTTATAGGCTCAATAAAATAAACATATACATCGCTTAAAAATACCAAAAGTAATCAACTGCTTAGCTAAACAAACTAGTCGTGGAGATAACAAAAGAACACTACATCAAACTAGAATAACCTTACAAAAAATCCTTTCGACAAACTTTCACATTCTCCGACAAGCTTACAGCCTTCTTTCTCCTTTTTAGTCGTACTCGTGGCGGTCGCGGTCTTGGCGACATTTCTGATCGCCAGGGACTACGATGAGCGCGCGCTTTTAGCTGAACTTCGCGGTCACGCCTTATTCGGAAATTCAGACGGTTCCTTTCACAAAGGGGGGGAGGTGATTCTTAAAAGGAAGAAGGAAATGAAAATGGAAATTGGGTGTGGAGTGCACGATAACTGTCTCTCAAGTGAGGACACCTCAACCGATACACTCACGGGGGATTGGGGATTAAAGGGACAGTGAGAGTGAAAAGAGTATGGTCAAAGAAGAAAAAGAAAGGTATGAGTGGAAAAAAAACAGTGAGGGGGTGGGGGGGCAGGAGAACGGGCGTCCGAGTCACCGTGGTGAGCGGCTAGAAAATTCGTTCGACTAGGCCGGCATCCTCGAGAAAAGCGGCCGCAAGGGCTGATCGGCGACGGTGCACGTGGCCGGTGGGATGGAGCAAGTCCTGTAGGGTCGCACACGGCAGTCCGACGAGGCGGTACTTCATGGCGAGCCGCTTCCGCGCAGTGTTGAGAGACGGACAGTCAAACAATAGGTGGCACAGGGTTTCGATCGCGCCGCAATCGGTGCAGTTCGGTGCAGCGGCGCCGCGAAGACGATGCCTGCGTTCCGCGGGCCACACAGAACCGGTCCTCAGGGCAAGAAGAAGCGCGCGCTCGCGGCGAGTGAAACCAGTGGCTGGGATGGGAGGAGGGGGGTGTCCGGAGGCGACCCGTGCGTCAGGATGCTCGCGCACCAGCTCCCGGCGAAGGTTGTTGCGTGCCGAGTCGAACGAGCTGGCGTAATCCGTCAGCGAAGTCTCGGCGGAGTGTGCTCGTTTTGCGAGTTCGTCTGCAGCCTCGTTGCCCGCGATGCCGACGTGTGAAGGGAGCCACTGAAGGACCACATCACAGCCTCGTTCCTGGAGGGCCAGCAGGCTGAGAGCGGCACGCTGAGCAAGAAGGGGGCCTCGTTCCTCCCTCGCGAGCTGGCGGAGTGCAGGTTTCGAGTCGCAGAAGATTGCTGCGCTCGTGACGGCCGGCGAATTGCGCAGGAGGTCTGCAGCCAGCTGGAGCCCGACTAGCTCAGCTGTTGTTGAGGATGCACAGTATCGCAAGCGGCACTGTCGTTCCGAGCTGAGCTGAGGGGCTATGCAGGCGGCCGCGGCTGAGCGATCCTGCAGGACGGACCCATCGGTGAACACCTGCGTCCTCCCGGCCAGGTCCTCATACATCCGCGCCGCGGCCTCCTGAGCAATGGCACTGATGGGGGTGTGGCGTTTGGATCGAATGCCCGGCAGGTGCAAGTTCACTCGAAGGGGCACTCGACGGTGAGGGGGTGGCCAGCGCGAAAGGCGTGCGGGGTCGTCAGCCACAACACCGTCGTACACGTCGATAAGTTGGCCGACACGTGAGTTTGGCACAGCACGTAACCGCGAGAGGAGGGGACCTGCATCAGGCGCTCGGTGGAGACGCTGCAAGTGGCACAATGCGCGCAGGTCCGCCATGAGCGACGCAGGCCACGCACGAGCCTCCGCGAGGGTCTCGGCCACACGAGAGCCACGAGGCATTCCGCGACACATGCGGATGACTCGGCGGTGGTCCTGGTCGATCAGTCGCCACTGTGGCGCCTGGAGTTTGCAGATCGGCAGTGCGTAGTGGATGGCAGACAGAGCCATCGCCTCGTAGATGGTGCAGGCGAAGGCAGCGGGGCAGCCGTTGCCGCCTGCGAGTAGTTGGCGCACGGCCGATTCCACGCGACGCGTCGTCTGTCGTACACGTCGCACCGCCGGGAACCATCGGAGGCGATTGTCTATCGTCAGGCCGAGGTAGCGGACGTTGCTACTTCAAACTATTGGTGCACCATCCGGCTGAAGGCACGGAAGACGTCGTCGGGCTTCAGCACGAGGGTGGACGACGAGGGCCTCGGTTTTCGGCGCCGAGATCGCGAGTCCGATGTTTCTCACGAAGGCGGCCACACATTGGAGGGCCTCCTGCAGGCAAGCGCGCACCACCGAGCACTTTCGGGTCGGACCACGCACATACAATGCGACGTCATCAGCGTACACCACTGCGCGAACAGGGAACACAGCCGTTTCTGGTAGGCACTTGACGAGCGGCGCGAGTACCAGAGCGGCGCGAGTACCAAAGGCAAAGGAGACACGAGAAACGCGGGGGAAAGGGTGCTTTCACTCGGCGCTCCGCTCCTGCCACGCTCGTCTAGGAACACCTCGACATGGTTGGCCGCGCAAAGTTGTGCCTGTCGAAGGCACGCTCCGTCGTGGAGATGCGCATTGTTCTCCACCACTTCCCCCTTTTCGCCACTTGCACCTGACTGTACGCCACGAAGGACGTTTTCTCGAACAGACCGATGACCTGCCCTTTTCCTTTTTGCGCCGCGGCGGTCGCTTGCACCCGACTCCTCAACGGACGTTTTCTGAAACTGCCCGATCGCCTGCCCTTCTGTCTTTCGCGCTGCGGTGTGTCACCTGTCTCAAACCTTCGCGGCGCCGCACAAGTCCGCTTCTTTCTTTTGCGGCGACGTTTGCGAGCAACTTTTCCCCGATCACGGTGGACTTCACTCTGGGTTGCGACATCGGCATTTTCACAGCTCAATGGTGCTTATGCGCCACTTTCTCTCTTGCCTAAGTCATTGAACTTCTCCGTTCCGTTGCACTGTCGGGCCAATTGATTTGTGCTCTCATTTGCAAAAACTACAGCTGGGCCCTTCTCGACAGTATGGCTCTCTACCCTCTCACAATCTAGGGCATTTCTTCCACTATCAGTAGGAACCTTTTTAGAGAGGCCCTCTCCGATAGTACTGTCGTCTTTCAGGAGCGTCGAATCATCGCTAATTTTAGGACTAGCTTTGTCCTCTTCTCCCTCAACTTCTGGAAGGCCATTCACTGGTTTGGGTGCGAGGGAAGTCTCCAGCTCCTCAATGACCTTATTAGGGCGGCTAGAACTAGCCTCGGTCCCACACGGAATGCCTTTCGGAATCCTTTCCGTCTCCCTACCAGCCGCGGTATCGTCTTCTGTTTGCTCTGCCTTCGCGCAATCGGAGAAACGCATACATTTATCAGGCGCGATTTCACTATCCGCGACCTGTCTCTCGTTTTTCTTCGCAGTAGGCTCCGTGCGCATGTCGCACTCGTAGAGACGCGTACATTTCCCTGGTGGTATCTCACAAGGAGCGGCTTTCTCTGTGGTTTTAAAGTGCACCGCACTCGCCACTTCGCACCTTTCGTGCGCAACTTCTGCGGTCGTCTGACCACTCGCCCGCGTTGCACTACGTTTAAGAATCCTTTCGACCACGTTGGCTAAACGCTTACGAATCCTTTCCATCGCCTCGTCTGATGCTCGCATTTTAGCCGCCTCTCTTTCGGCCTCTGCCTTTCTTTCGGCTTCTGCCGCTTCCCTCTCCTGAATGCCCATGACACTGTCGCATTCGTAGAGACGCGTACATTTCCCTGGTGGTATCTCACAAGGAGCAGCTTTCTCTGTGGTTTTAAAGTGCACCGCACTCGCCACTTCTTCGCACCTTTCGTGCGCAACCTGTATACAGGAGTCTGACCTCTCGGCTGTATTGCATTACGTTTGCGAATCCTTTCGATCTCTTCGTCTAATGCTCGCATTTCAGCCTCGTGTCTACGTATCTTTTCTGCCCTGATTTCTGCCGCTTTTCTTTCGGCTTCTGCCGCCTTTCTTTCGGCCTCTGCCTTTCTTTCGGCTTCTGCCGCTTTTCTCTCCTCAATCTCCTCGACACACCCTGAAAGCTCGTCATCCTCCGCTCCTAACGCGAGAATCACCTCTATCAGTTCTGTCTTTCTTAGGGAGTCCGACACGTCTAGATTCAACTTCCTTGCAAGTAGCAACAATTGGCTTTCGCAGGGATTTCAAATACATGGCTGCTTCAATTACTGCTTTCTCTGTTCTACAAAGATTCCCGCCTTGTAACTTGTTAATCCTTACGACAACGACAGCTAAGCTTTTCAAAGCTACCACACAGATTTCTGTCTTGTTACAAGTTACCCTTTTACCTAGTCTACAACGACTCCACCAGCCTTTACTTATCATAAAGAGTAAATGCTGGCTGCTTCCAGTACCGCTTTCTCTGTTCCACAAAGATTCCCGCTTTGTAACTAATTAACCTTGACGGCAACGACAGCTAAGCTTTACAAAGCTACCACACAGATTTCTGTCTTGTCGAACTTAGTCCACAAATAAAGCTTCAAAAGCTCTCACACGGAATCCTGTCCCGTCACTGTTAACCTTGACATTACCTACAGAAAGAGCTTAACCAAGCTATCACACAATTTTCTGTCTGACGCAAGTTACCTGTTAACCCAATGACCAAGACAGACACTCTCTACCAGCTTTTACTTAACACATAGAGTAAATGCCTGGTAAAGTTTCAGTTCAGAGAAAGCCGGCACTCACCCAGCTCGCAGTCATGCCTCCAGCGTCGTGCATCTCAGACGTGCCGTTCCGTTGCCTCTCGAAGTTGATGAGCTCGTGTCATCCTGCTTTCGTCCAGTTGTTGGAACTCGGGCTAACTCCATCCAACCGCTTCCGTCCAGTGGTCGGTACTCGGGGTCAGCTCCGTCCAACCGTTTCCGTCCTGTGGTTGGTACTCGGGGTCAACTCCAGCCAACCGCTTCCGTCTAGTAGTCGGGCTCGGGGTCAACTCCATCTAATCGCTTCCGCCCAGTGGTTGTCAGGGTCAACTCCATCCAACCGCTTCCATCTCGGGCTTAACGGTATCCAACCGCTTCCATCTCTGGGTTAACGATATCCAACCGCTTCCATCTCTGGGTTAACGATATCCCACCGCTGCCGTCCAGTTGTTGGGACTGCGGGTCCTGTGGGTCTCATCATTGGTAGCTGGCCCCCGTCGTAGGATCCATCGTCCAACAATTCAGAGAGAAGAGGCGCTCGTACGAACGACAGAGATTTATTTACATGTTAGAAATGATCAAGTGATCAAGAGATCAAGTGACAAGTGACACACACAGAACGTCTTCGGCCTTTTATAGCGCCGTGTCGTCAACCCTGGGCGCATTGTCCGCATCTTCAGCCAATACGGTCGTCTCGGCGCCTTTCCCACGAAGGAGGGGAAAGACTCCACACATGGAGTGGGCACAAACTAACACGATGCCCAAATATGGTCACGAAACCCCAAACGATGCCCAAATATGGTCACGAATCACAGCACCAAGACCTTGCACACGGCGGATTTCAGACTTCTCCCGGCGAGGGGAAAGAGCCTGAATGGGGAGATGGGGGAGGGGTCGAAGACTACTCGGTCCTCTCCGCGCAAGACCGGTCCGTTGACCTTTGCTCTCGCTTTGCTCTGAGGTCGCCTCAAGTGCATACTACCCCTGGAATGCGTCGACGATCTCCTTGACGGGTTCGCAAACGTTGAAAGCATCCCAATGCTGGGGACGGTCGTAACAGCCGTCATCATCGATGTTTGTATGCATTCTTTCTTGTAATTTTGCCTGCTTATTGTTGAGTAAATGATGAAATTTGTGTCTGACAGACAACTCATTGCGATGGGCGTAAGTAAAACGTACGATCGCCGAACTGCACGTGTTGCGTTTAGTAATGCCGTAGCAGTTCCCTGAAGTTTTTAAAGACGATAGTCTTTCTTGGGATACTTGAACGCAGAAATTTTGGTCTGTCTGTCTGTCTGTCTGTCACACGATTCAGCCACCCGGCCAAAGTTTAAGCACTTGCTGAACGCCCAGCCATCTTGAACTGGTAGCTGCGTTCATACTTGTGAACATTGTCGATCACAAAGCAAATATTACGCATATCTGAGGCGCAACATCAATACGTATTAGGTGGTGTGTTTTACTAGAAAATACATAGATACGTAATTGTAAAGACCCTAGTGTTTCTTAGGCTGCGCTGAAAATGTGACTCGATCTATGCACGAAAAAGCTCTCTGCCGACGATATGGTGCTGCCACCTGGCAGTGGCTCTGGGTTCTGCACAAGCTCGAGCATGTTTTCCGACGCCACTGCCAGATGGCGTCCATATCTCACGCACGCAGCGCCTCCTCTATTTTATCAATGCCAGCCAGATGCGGCCTTGCCTCAGACAGCGGAGGCGCTGTCTGAGGCAAGGCGAAACATAAATGGCAGAAGACTATCGTCTTTCGACGACATTTGCAGCGAAGCACGCAGATACGCGGCCAATTTTTTTTTTCTGGGATCTAGTTCAACTCCGTTTGTAGACGCTGCTCGGGCTGCATGGCTGCTTGAGTAACTTTGTCACATGCCAGCTTTGCACTTCATATCTTAGCCGTCAAGTAGCGCAAAAGGACGGCATGGCGCGGCTTCGCTTGCACGTACAGTGCTGTTAAGGGGTAAAATCAGTACAAGGGGAATAAATTTTAAAATTCTTGCGGTCCCCGAAGCATTTTGCCACGTATCCGGGGCTTCTTCCTGACTGTTCCCGTTTACGAACTGCGCAATCTGCGAACTGCGCCGCTCGACGAACTGCGGTACGGCGGAAAAACAGCGGCAGCGTACGTGGGAGAATTGCTGGATCTGTTGATGGTTTTCCGCCAACGAAATGTAAACTTTAGACTCGAGATCACTTCGCCACTCGGTTCCGTTAGCACTGTAAAATTATGAGTGGAGCGTAAATTCACAGCGAACTAGCTACAGCATGTACTTCATAAACATGCCCGGGATCACTTACTTTACGCGGCGTACGCTGTGAATCCAGCGGTCCCGCTGGTTTCTGAAGCATGGTCACGGCGGAAAACTGAAAAACATTGTTCCAGGTGGCTAGTTCTTTACAATGAGTTTACGACAGAACAATTCATACGCGACATGGCGAAGCACCGCTAACAACATGACACGGCACCGTGGGTCGGCTGCTGCACGGAGCACGCGAGTCGCTTTCATTCACTCCCGCACCGCGGAGCCACCGGCACTGAGCCGGTGGCGCCGCGCCGGTGCCACCGGTACCCTCGCCTACACTGTACCTCGCCATCCGAGCTGCACAACAAAAATGTGACGGTAGTCACGTCGCAAGGGCTACTGTGATTACTTCGTCACGCCGTCGTCTCTTGCGTCGACTGCGGTCTTCTGCATCATCAACATGACGTTGTTGTCGACAAAGCCGGCCAGGCAGAGCTGTAAATCCGCATTTTTATGCAGTCGTTGCGTTTCGCGGATGACGTAAGGTTTTGGAGGCCCACAATGAGCGTTGGTTTTTAGGGTTGCTTGCTTAGTTCGTTCAGCATGCCGTCGTAAGCGGTTTTATTGGAAGTCCGTGACAGATTCTCCGAGATGGCCTGGCACCGCTGCTTCGCTCTTCCTCTTTGGCACCGCGCTGTTGCGTCCCTCAGCGCTGGAATCCTATACAGTCGAACCCTTTGTAGCGTTAGCTACACTTGCCTAGCCAGAGCCGATTTCGCGTGGATCCTCATGAGCGGTGCTGCGCATGCGCAAGGTTCAGTGATGTCACACAGCTGGCTCACCGCTCTCCACGCTCTCCGCCACCGCGCTCTCTCCGCCACCGCGATCTCACGCGCTCTCCGCAACCGCCGCGCGCGACTCGCCGCTGCTGGTCTGCGCATTCGAGAGGAGTGATGTCGTAGCCATGGTATAGACACACTGGAGCCAGCGCGCGCGCAGCTATTCGCCTTCGCTGTGCAGTCGCCGTCTGACACAGCGCTGGAGCCGCGTGATAGCGCCTCTGACTGGCGTTTGCAGGTGGGTAACGCCATGTAGAAGGAGAGCGCAAATGCTGCTCAACGGCGCAGAAGAGGCGAGAAGCTTATCTCATCGGATCCCGAAGTAGTTGCCTGGCAATTAGCGGTGCAGCGTACGAAGAATGAACAGAACAAGGCTATATAATCCTAGACAATCTGGAAAGCTAAGAATAATCAGCTGAACCTTTGCTAACGCTACGTATATCCTGGCATAGCCGAGCTAAGCCACTGCAAATTTTTTACAACAAAGTAGCACCGGGACCTTAAATAAGTTCGTTATAGCCGATTCCCGTTGTAAAAGTAGAGATAAAAATCGGCTAAGCAAATCGACTGGCTCGAGAACGGAAATCTGGGCGAGTTTGTAAGAATGCATCATAGAGCAGGTAGCGAAAAAAAATACGTTGGCACAAGCCAGGAACATAAACACGACATGAGACTGGCTCGTGCGACAGTCTTTCGCGTGCAAAAATCCTAAATACAAAAACGCATTTTTCTATGCTTCAAGCTCACTACAATCGATGTAATACTCCCTGTGGCAGCGCTTGCCTTTTTTTCAACGCAAGACAAATGGTGCCACCCCTCGTCGTCACATGAGCTTCCAAAGTGTTCCCGTTCTGTTCATACGGTGGCGCAACCATTCAAATGCGCTTTTTCGCGCTGGCTTACCGAAATTTTCGCAACATTTTCACACGCGTGAAAAAATGTGATTGTGATCGAATTGTCTTTCAGTATTTATTTTAGTGAAGCTGTCTTTGTCTACCCTGTGCCGTCGTCGTCGTAGTAGTAGCGTCACGCACGTCACGTGACCTGAGGGGGCGAGAGTCTCGGCGGAAAGGGGGATAGGGCTCGTCCAATGCCACCTAGAAAAAAATTTCAGGCCTGCTCACTGCCGCCATGACGTCACACGTCTTGACCGAGCGAGCGAACGCGCGGGAGACAGTGAAGCCATTGCCACTATCGTCTCCTATGAAATGATAAAGCGTTCGCGGCTAGTTTTACATGCATAACAGCTTTATTTTGCCTTTTGCGTCGGGATTGGTGCTGGCTTAAGGAATGTGTTACGCTTTAGAGTCTTTGGTGATTGGTCTGTAAGCGACTTATTATTCCACTTAAAAATAAGAAAAGATTGTGCGCTATCGAAAATGTGACCGATTTATAAATGCGAAGGTTTATGGCCCCGAAAAGTGACGAAATAAATAAGGCAAGTTTGATTCATACTTCATTCTTTATTTACACACACACACGCACACACGTCACACTGTCCATAAGATGCGCAGAAACTGTTTCTATTTATTTGGTAAACGAGA
The DNA here is from genome assembly GCF_013339695.2 of Rhipicephalus sanguineus. Taxonomy (NCBI): domain Eukaryota; kingdom Metazoa; phylum Arthropoda; class Arachnida; order Ixodida; family Ixodidae; genus Rhipicephalus; species Rhipicephalus sanguineus. The sequence continues at coordinate 293,512,828 of NC_051176.1, read as the reverse complement.
AAAATTGTCGGCACTGCGTCCAGAGGTCCAGAGTCAGCCGAGTAGCCCCCATAGGAGCTACTACTGTCGTGCCGGTTCTTGGATCGGTGTACTTGGTAGTCGTCCTTAAGTGTTCTGGCTTGAAATCGAGCTCACACACCCGAAAACCATTTAGGAAGCGGTTTATCACAGGCTTTCCGCTTCACTGTGATACTTATTTGCTCAGTTACAAAACAACAAAATCTATGAGGTGTCTACAGGCATCCCAATTCAGCTGACTTTCAGCAGTACACATTTCAAGGAAACAAATTAGGCGAAGGTGCTTGCGAGACTGGCGCATAATTATAATACCGCAAAAAGTGGTCGGAGCACCGGTCAGAAATACTATGTATACAAAACAGATGCACGACGCCACGCACCGCCACTGCTTAGCGTTTCTCAGTCAAAAGAAGCCCGCGGTGCTACGCGCAAATAGCGAAATGTTTACCGACCCTGAAGGAAAAAAAACGCCTGTTCTGAGAATACGCGCGTTTATCGCTCAATTTTTGAGTTCGGGGTGCGAGCAGCGGAACGCAAAACGCATCTCTCGCACCGCTTGTGAAGTCGCTTGATTGGAGCATGAAGGCGCGTCTAATTCGTTTCGCCGTCGTTTAGCAGCCAAGCTCACCGCGTCTCGGCAAGACGCGCTCGTCAAAAACGGGAAATCTATGCACTCTCAAGAGACGCTACATCATTGCGGGGGTGAGCGTCTGCGACGCTCAGCTAAATGTGCCTTATGTAAAGGCTTACGCTAACAAGTCAGAAGTGCACACTGCATTATTTTATCGAAATAACTGAACGTGTTAGAGGTGGTGCCTTTAAAACATCTGAAAAGCAAGTAGCATAGACTACACATACCTTTGAATCACGGAGAGAATGCATATCGATGTCATCCCGATGAACGGCACGCTCTCATTTCTCTTTTTGGTCGCCTTGGGAGAATGAAACCACTGGAACCTACGGTACATCGCCAATATCGGCGACACTTGGGCCCACAGCACTGCTCCATTGGGAGAGCTTGCAGGTGTACAACATTCCGTGAACGAAGCACATCACATCACCACGCAGCACTTCACAAACGCAGACCACGGTCTTCAAGCAGACGCCAAAAGAAACACCAGTATACCACGACAGGCTTCGTCAGGCTTAGCAATCCTGCTCTCTCAAACGGCGTGAGCATGCATGCGCACGTCTACTCAGCAGGAGACGAGGGTCAAAAATGACTGACGTCAGAGGCCATGCCCGGAGTAGTGAGCAGGCCTGAAAATATTCTAGAGGGCGCTGGCTCGTCTCACCGAGGCGCAGCGTGCCGTGCTGCTAGAGGACGGACGTGTTTTTCGTGGGCTCCGGAATGACAGCGTCAGATAAGTGGTTTTTTTTTTTTTTGCATGATTCGAGCTTGTTTTTTTAGTTAATCCACTAGATTGCAGCTTAATAGAGCTTACAACTTTGTACTGTTGTTACAAAGTGGTGTGACAGTCGCCTCGGGTGTTTTTTTTTGTTTTTTTTTTTTTTAATATTTGTTTGTTCGGCCACCACGTGGCTGAAAGGTGCACAGGTGCTTTGACGTGTAACGTACTTGCGGAGTTTTGTGATATCATTTGGCTTTAAGTGTATCTAATCCACCGTGTGAACGATCTATAGCCATGGTCAAAAAGACCGTAAAGTGTTCAGGATGCGGAATGGGGCGGAAAATAGAGGTTTGTGAGGATGAGACGACAGAGACAGCTGACGCCAAGTGTAAGCAATGCGAGTTAGAGGCGAAAATGGAAATAATGATGGCCGCCCAGAATGAGCTCATGGTGAGAATCTCCGAGCTGGAGAAAGCGGTAGCGACAGAGCGGGAAAAAACGATGGCTATGGCGGAAAGGCTTAAGTCAGCCGAGGAGGGATTAGCAAAGGTAGCCATGCCAGCAAAGGTAGCAAGCGACAGCGGCAACAATGGGGCATCGACCCCGACAGTGGTAGGCGCGAAGGGGGAAACAGGTTTGGAAAAGACAGGTGCAAGGGTCACAGGACCCACTTTCCGCGAAGTAGTCTTGGGAACGGGAGGGGACAAAACAACAGCAGTAGCACGCGCTAGTAACGGGGGCAGTGGCCAGGTGCGGGAGAGTCCAGCAGAAAAGTCGGATCACGTGATAATCGCCGGGGACTCGAATTTAGCTACATGCGCAGAAGCAATCGAGGAAAGGGTGAGAGGCGACAAACGAGTTTTAATAGGGAAGTTCCCGGGACATAGGCTGGGATCAGTGATGAGACAAGCTAGCGCAGAACTCGCAACTAAGTCTAATGGACGTAACCTCGTGATAATCGCGGGAGGTCTAAACGACGTCTTGAGTAAAGAATCAGCCGAACTAGCGACCACATTGGCGAAAGGGGTCGATGACATGCGCGCCATTTCCCCTCAGGTGCAGATAGTGGTATGCACAATACCGGAAGTACCAGTGCGAAATATCAGCTTGCAAAGAGCGGTTGTCGTCGCAAACAAAGAGATATGGCGAATTAGTCGAGAGAAAGGCATCGAGGTAGTGGAAATAAACAGAGAGGTGCACAGGTGGGGTGGTTTTCGAAGAGACGGAATACACTTCGATAGGAGGCTTGGCCATGAGGTGGGTTGGCGTCTTGCAGGACGCGCAGTAGCTTTTTTGGGGGGCACGCGGGCCCTTCGGTGCCCAAGGTAGCTTGTAATGAGGAAAACAACCAGGGGGACTCTTTGACAGGTAGTATAGCGAAAAAACAGAGAAAAGGTAAAAGAAGGGAGAAGGCGCGTGTTGCAATTAGTTACATTAACATGCAGGGTGGCAGAAAAAAGGCAAAATGGTTAGAGATTGAGAGACAGTTAAACAAGGAACAGATAGGTGTTTATGCGGTTACAGAAACACACCTTAGAGACTTGGAAGAGCCACCACATATTGAAAATTATGTTTGGGAAGGATGTAACAGGATCACATCAGAAAGGAGAGGTGGGGGGGTTGGAATGCTAATTCATAGCAGAACAAAATGGGAGAGAGTGAAACAAACGTGTTCAGAGCACATATGGGTTTCGGGCACAGTAGGTGGAAAGAAAACGTGGCTAGGTGTAGCTTACTTGTGGACGGGGAATAACTGCAGAGAAAAGAATCTGGAGATAGTGAAATGCATAAGCACCGATATTAAAGAATTTGGTCATGATGCCGAAATAATCCTTCTAGGGGACATGAACGCTCACATTCATAACCTTGACGGATATTCAGACACCAATGGCAAGTTATTGCTAGATCTCTGCGAGCAACATAGTCTTGAGATAGTTAACGTGGGGCCTAAGTGTGAGGGGCAGATCACGTGGGAAGTCGGAAACAGGCAATCGAGCATTGATTACTGTCTCATGACAGAAGGAATATATGACAAACTTAGAGACATGAGAATAGACGAAGAAGGCATTAACAGCTTGGGTAGTGATCATAAACGCATAATATTACAAATGGGATATAAAACTGAAAATAAGAACATAGAATCAAAGTTTGGCAGCTCGTATCTAAATGACAAACAAATAACAAATATAGCCGCAAGAGTCGAGGAAAAAGTAGACGAACTACCAGGCAAAGACTGGAAGTATAGTGAGCTGCTACATGTAATCACGAAAGAAATGGAAATAGAGAAGAAAACTATTTGTTGGAAAGGAAAGAAAAAGCCAAAAAGTTGGTGGAACAAAGAAATCCGGGAAGCGATCGAGATGCGACGTCAGGCATCACGGGAGCACAGACAGGCAAAAAAGGAGAAGCGGCCACAGGACGAAGTTAACCAAATATGGGAAATATATTTAGAGCAAAAATCCATTGTGCAGAAATTAGTCGAGGCAAAAATTAAAGGTGAAAGTGAACGCTGGATGACAGAGATTCGCGAAAAGAAGAAGGCCGCGCCTAGGATATTTTGGAGCCACCTAAAAGCGCTGGGTAGGAAGTCTGTCACAATGCAACAACATATGGTAGATGAAGGAGGAAATAAATTCGAAGGATATGAAGCGCTAGGTTACATTCGAAAGATAACAGCCGATTCGTTTAAAAAGGTCCCCCAGGGGATTCCCCCGGTGAGTAAAAGTACGCAAAGGAGAGCAACCGACGAAGATGTAGTACTAGAGAATTTCAATTGGAAGAAGGCCGAAGGAAAAATTCCTAAGCGCACTACTCCGGGCTTAGATGGGGTTCCCGTCAGCCTCATTAACGAACTCGGACATAACACTAAAGAAGCACTGCTGAAAGCCGTAGAAAAGTGCTTACAGGAGAGGGAAATACCAGACAGTTGGCGAAAAAGTAGAATGAACTTAATCTATAAAGGCAAGGGAGAAAAAGATAACATTCGCTCGTATAGACCCCTAACAATTACATCGGTGCTATACAGGTTGGCGATGCAGGCAGTAAAATTAAAAATAGAAGCGTGGGTAGAACAAAATGATATTTTGGGAGAACTTCAGAATGGATTTCGAATCGACAGGCGGTTAGACGATAATCTGTTTGTTCTTACCCAGTGTATAGAAATATCTAAAATAGAAAACAGGCCCTTATACGTAGCTTATCTAGATATCACCGGGGCGTATGACAACGTTAATCAGGAAATTTTGTGGGATATATTGAAGGAAGTGGGCATAGGTGACGACTGTGTACAGCTTTTGAGAGAAATATACCGAGAAAATACAGTTTGTATAGAATGGGAAGGAATAAGTAGCAAGGACAGCGTTGAAATTAGCAAGGGGCTGAGACAGGGATGCCCTTTGTCCCCGCTATTATTCATGCTGTACATGGCGAGGATGGAAAAAGCGCTAGAAGGTAGCAACATTGGATTTAATCTGTCACACAAACAGGTCGGAGCGATGGTTGAGCAGAAGCTTCCAGGTCTATTTTATGCTGATGATATTGTCTTATTTGCGGACAGTCAAGATGATATATACAGCGACTGGCAGATATATGCGGAAGGGAGTGTGAGGCTCTAGGACTAGGATTTAGTGCAACAAAATGTGGATTGATGATATTCAATGATCACGGAGACCATACGGTCTTAATACAGGGCCAAAAAATACCGAGGGTAAGCGAGTACAAGTACCTCGGAGTATGGGTAAATGAGGGGGATAGATATATGGAGGTACAAGAGAAAGCATCGGTAGCAAAGGGAAAGAGGAATGCTGCAATTATGAAGCACAGAGCTTTATGGGGATACAATAGGTACGAGGTGCTTCGAGGGCTGTGGAAGGGTGTGATGGTTCCGGGGCTTACATTTGGGAACTCAGTGGTGTGCATGAAGTCAGAGGTGCAATCAGGAATGGATGTAAATCAAAGGACGGTGGGCCGCCTCGCCTTGGGCGCTCACGGGAAGACGACAAATGAGGCGGTGAAGGGTGATATGGGATGGACAGGCTTTGAAGTGAGGGAAGCGCAGAGCAAAATGAGATTCGAAGAGAGGCTGAGGAAAATGAAGAAGAGTAGATGGGCAGAGAAGGTTTTCAGGTATTTGTATAGAAAAAGCGTTGACACGCAGTGGAGAAAAAGAACTAGGAGGCTCACCAGTAAATATACGGCTGGCAGTGCGGGCGATATGACAACAAGGAGCATTAAGCGGAAGGTCAGAGAGGCGGAGAAGACTTATTGGATGACAGCGATGGAAAAGAAGCCGGCTCTGAGTAACTACCGAAAAGGAAAAAACGAAATAAGGAGGGAAAGGTTTTATGATAATTCAAGGGGAAGCGCTTTACTGTTTGAAGCAAGGTCGGGCTGCCTGAGAACGCGTAGTTATAAAGCGAGATTCAGTAACGAAGAAGAACTATGTACATGCTGCGGGGGAACTAAGGAAACGATGGAACATGTACTGATTGAATGTGGCGATATTCACCCAGGTATACGTGTGGGCACGAGTCTACATGAAGCCTTGGGTTTTAGGGACAACAATGGAAAGCTGAACACGCCCGCGATAGAAATAAGTAAGAGACGGTTAGAGTATTGGTGGCAGAAAAGTAGAGATAAAGTACAAAAATAAATAATTGGGGGAAAAAAAAGGTTATTCTGCCTTAAGAGGCAGAGAGATGGACTGTGAATTTATATTTTTTGTTATAATAACATAGATTTAATCAATGTAGATAAGGCATTAGGACAACATGAAACAAGGAAGTTTTTTTTTTTTTTTTTTTCCTTTTTTATCCTTCGAGCCTGGTGGCAGACATGTCACCGCCCCGTTATAAAGGGGACGCTCATAGCATCCATCCATCCGAGTGCCGAGAAAAAGGCTCTCGGAAGGGGAGACGGTGAGGAGCGTCGTTGTACGCTCGCTCGAATGGGGAGAGGGAGTGAGAAAAGGATAACGAATGGCGTTTCCGGAGAGTAGGCGCTCCTGTATATCCACGGCCGGACTCGACTCTCTCCTCCGCTCTCTGAGGAGAGAGTCGAGTCCTGCCGTGGTATATCTTACACCGTGGGTACCCTACCTTGGGTGTGACGCACGCAGTGCTACATCACCTGCTCTCGCACACGGCGTTACGAGAATTTCGGCAGTGGTGGAAGGCTACCAGCGCGGCGGTGCATGTCATGTACAGCAGCAGCGCTCGCAATGCTGCTTGCGTTCCGGCGCAGCCGTGATAGCAGAGAGTTTTAGCGTGTGCGCAAACTGCTTTGCGTTAGCATTATACCGAATACCGTAGGTGTAAACGAGGGAGTCCGGATATGTGGCGCCATCTGGTGGGGCCGAGATGAACCAGTCAAGCGTAGAATTGTTGTTGTAGGAACCTAATGCATTGTACTTCTCTGCTGGTGTAAATTTTCGGCAGCTGCGTGCCTAATACCGAATGAGTTGCCTTTTAGATGCGAAGCATCTTATGGCGGAGTTCGATCCGGTGTGCGGCGTGACCACCCTTACTGCGCATGCGCAACCCTCTCCACACACCTCCTCTCCCCTACCCCTCTCCACTTCCCCTCCCGCGCGCCTCATTCTCTCCTGCGACGAGTAGGCAGCAGCGACGCCTCCGGCGTCTTGACGTGGCACGAGTGGCAAATGGCCGCCTCTGCTTCTGTGGCTCTAGACGCGGGGCGCTCGTGCTCTCCTTCCTCCTGCGACGAGTAGGCAGCAGCGACGCCTCCGGCGTCTTGACGTGGCACGAGAGGCCGATGGCCGCCTCTGCTTCTGTGGCTCTAGACGCGGGGCGCTCGTGCTCTCCTTCCCTCGCTGAAGAATCCCACGACGACACCAATGGCATGGACTGCAGAGAGGCAGACGCACATGATCTTGCGACTTTGCGGGAGTCGAATACCTCGGACGCCGGCAGTTCCACGCAGCGGTAACAGGATTGTGATTGGAAGACAGTGCTGATTCTATGCCAGAGGAAGGCACAGGCTCGAGAACGCAAGAAAAAAAAATTTACACCATCTCCCGCTCAAGCTAACCACCTCCCCGCTGGATCGCATCCAAACATGGTTCCCTTTAGCGGGAGATGGTGTAATTTTTAAACTATTTTCCCTCAGGGACACTAGGCGAAAACAAACAAACGTGTCTATAATTGTGGTTGCACGAAGCATCACAAGATGCCGATACCATCGTCCAGCAACCCGGTATTCCGTAAACCCCTTTGCGTATACCAGAATACCGGACAAGCTAAAAACCTCTCGTAATACGCGTTTTGGTTGAGTGGGTGGGTGGCATGGGCCACGGCCACACTGGAACGCTACCGTAGCGATCAAGCGCGGCCGTGAACGAGCATATCGTCGAGTGGGATCCACATGACTTAACCTGAAGAACAAAGAAACAACAAAGAAATCTTTAGTGAAAACTTTGCTGAAACTTAGGAGCAAAACGTTTTGCCTGACGAAATGAGCGACAGCTTCGCTGTCTGATGGCTTTCACAGCGTGCAACTGGCTGGAATTTTTTTATGCTACCTCTCGAGTTTTGAGCCTCGGGCGAACCAAATGTTTCTTCGTTTCAGCCGATAGTGCGGCGGCTCTTGCGTTTTCGGTTTCATTATAAAAAGAATAAAAGCGTGACCAACCAAAGTTCGTGTTTAGCTCGCTATAACCGATAATTCCGATAATTCGCTATATCAGGGTTCGTTATAACGAAGTTCGACTGTAATTACAAGTGGAGTACGACGACAGTGGCGGAGGCCCGGCGCAACGCGATATCGTCTGGTCGCCATGCTCTTCGCGGTGATAGCGGCGCATGCGCAAGAGAGCTGAAGCGTGACCAACCTGGCGAGGGAGAGCCCTCACATCGGGCTTAAAAAAAATGTGACGTACCGGCCTCTCCTATGCTTTTCTTCCTCCTTGGTTAGAACAAAGGGTTAGAAGAACCACCGCAGTGAGTTGAGATTTCTTTCAGAGTATTTTCAACAGCGGAGCTCAGGCCCGTAACTAGGGGGGGGTTGAGGGGGTTCTGACCCCCCCCCCCGAAATTTTTTTGATGCTTTAACTTTTCGGGTGATACTAAAATATTTACACGCCTTCACAGCGACCCCCAGCTGCCAAAGTTACACTGCAACTTTCCTGGCATTGCTTCCCTCTTCTTCCTTTCTTCAAACCTACCAGAACACCTCAGCGCTCCCTCCCCCGCACGCGCACCTGCCCTATTTGTACAGCTTTGCACTTCGCCCTCGCGTTCCTTCGAGTCTTTTCTTTTTCGTCTTTCACCCCGTAGCAGCTCCTTTATTGATTCCAGATGCTTTCCTTGTGCATTGCCGCTGGAGAAGTTATCCGTCTGTGCGGACCGCACGTGTCGGCTTTGGGTTTCTACGAAAAGCGCGTCTCCTTCTGTGAAAGTAAACAGTTCGACAGCAACGGCAACACCAACACGACGTGCGCAAATTTGCCAGGGAACGAAACCCCTAAGCGGAAAAACTCAGCGGCGCATTCCGAGGACGCAGGCTGCTGGGTAAACTTTTCTCAAACTGTAGTCTTCGCCACCGAAACGAATCATCGAAGATGACATCTACTGAAAGACTGGCATATCCGAGCAACTTCGAACAACCTTAACCACACGCAAGGAAATCTACCTCTTCTGTACACACAAGGTATATGCGCCTCCCTACAAAGCACACAAAGCGAGGATACAGCCGGCACACAATCCGGCACCAGCGGTCAACTTTCACAGGAGAGAAAAAACGCCGCCAAGCTGGGCTGCGCGCGGGAGTACAGAGGCTGACGTCACAGCCTACAAAGTGCATTTTTGGGGGGTCACGGCTATTTAATTAGCGCAGCCCAGAGAGAATTATGCAGGCGCCCAGGGAGCCGTCTGTGAAAAGGTGACTTTTTCACAGGAACGGAGCAACACCTGCTTTCTGGACTGTACCACGGGAGTGCAAATGTCTCGGCAGTGCATTCTTGGGGGGTTCACGTATATTAAGGGGAGTATGGAGTGCCCATGGAGTCTTCTGTGAAAAGGTCTTTAAGTAGCGTTAATCCAGTTTGCTGCAGCGGGAGTACAATAATGGTCCTGCATGCACACCAGCTGTAGCGGCGTTCAGAAAACACATGCGCCACGCGGGAGCCGGCGCGTTCATCACACTTCTACATTCTAGCCACTGTAAAGTGGATAAGAGAGGAAGAAAACATCGCCCGCCGTTCACGCCAGGCAGTCGAAGCAGTCGCAAACGTCTTTTTGGAGCCACTGGCCACTTCTGTCTGCGTGCACAGGATTGCGGCAGCAAAATGAAAAGACACTCTGCAACAACGAAGCAAAGGAGTCTTGCGTCTTACTTCAAGAAAGTTCGAACCGATGAAGCGGACGGAGAAGAACCGCCTCCTTCGAAGGATAAAACTTCGCCCTCCTCAGCACTGGTGGAAAGCCAAGCGCGTCGGAACTTCTGTAGCGACTCAGGAGAATGCACCGGTTTATGTGAATCACCTGAGAACGAACACAAGCAGGACACCCATGCGCCGCCGGAAAATGATGGTGGCCGCAGTGCAACTCCAAGTGACCTTTGTTCTACAGTCAACGCTGGGCAAAGTGACGCCTTTACCACTGGGCAATGCCCAAGGAAGGTGAGTGGCATGGCACCTACACATTCTGGTTCGCCTCCCCTCTGTGCGACGAGTGCGAATATTTTGGACTTGGGACTGTTTGTCTCGAAAAGCAATAATGTAAATGATCCAGAGACGACGGAGAAGCTGCTGCTCAATCCGTGGACCCCTCCGGCTAACTATGATTATCCAGCCACAGGGAAAAGGAATCTGAAGTTCCAACCTCACTGGGTAGATCGTTACCCATGGCTTGTTTATTCAGAGAAGCTTCAAGGAGCATTATGCAAATATTGCGTAGTCTTCGCAAGCGAGTGTGCAGGAAAAGGGGAGCACCAGCGCTTGGGCTGTTTTGTAACTAAGGAGTTCACCAATTACAAGAAAGCCATGGACGCCTTTAAGAGCCACGCATCCAGCAGTTATCACGCCATGTCAACAACGCTATCGGAGAACTTTTTAGCAGTCCGGTCCCGCTCACAGCATGACATCTTAACACAACTTGACCACGGTCTTAAAAAGCAGGCGGAAGAAAACCGCAAGAACTTGCTGCCAATAATAGAAACAATCCTTTTCTGTGGCAGGCAAGAAGTACCGCTTCGCGGCACAGACGACTCTGGTCCGATAAATATGTCTGAAGTGCTGCCATTGAAAAATGATGGAAATTTCCGCGCACTGCTTAGGATGAGAGCAAAATGTGGAGATGCCGCCTTGAGAGCTCACATGGAAACATCTCCGGCGAATGCGCTGTACACGAGCCCAAAAATTCAAAATGAGTTGATCACCCTCTGTGGTAAAATCATACAAAGAAAGATAGTTGAAAACGTCAACTCAGGTTCGTGTTTTTCAGTTCTAGCTGACGAGGCCACTGATATATCTCGCACCGCCCACATTTCCCTATGTGTAAGGTACGTTGGACACGACACGTCGGGAGTGCCCATACTTAAAGAAGATTTTGTAGATTTCGTTCCCGTGTACGATCTCACTGGCAAGGCGCTGGCGAGCACAATCCTGAACAGCCTTAGAGGTCATGGCTTTGACCTGAACCTACTTTGCGGGCAAGGATACGACGGCGCGGCATCAATGAGCGGCCACCTTAACGGTGTTCAAGCCTTCATTCGTCAAACAGCGCCCAAAGCGTTGTACGTGCATTGTAGCGCCCACTCGTTGAACCTTGCTCTGCTTCACGCATGCAAACTCCCCAGCATCCGCAACTGTTTGGGAACTGTATCCTCAACCTGTACGTTTGTGAGAGCTTCGCCACAGAGGACGAACCAACTGCGAGACAAAGTAGAAGATTTAACACAAGAAAAAAGAAAATCAGTTCTCTCCTTTTGCCAAACAAGGTGGGTAGAGAGTCACGATGCACTTCAGCGTTTCCTTGAACTGTACGTGCCTATTGTACAATTCCTCGAATATTTGGAAGAAGAGGCCGCGTCATCTGATACTTCATCAAAAGCTTCTCAACTGCTCAATGCCATTACGAAGCCTGAGTTTGTCGTTTCGCTTCAGATCTGTAGCGACCTCTTCTCTTTGACACTGCCACTTTGCAAGTTTCTTCAAAAAATTGACTGTGACTTGGCTCAAGCGTGCGATCACGTAAAGAATGTTATAGACGTTCTTTCCACAAAAAGGGCTAGTGCGGAAACGGAATTTAATAAGATTTTTCTGAAGTCGCTCTCTTTGCTGAAGATCACAAATGTTGAGATGGCCCTACCACGCATCACTGGAAGGCAGATGCAAAGAAGCAACGTACCTTCTGCTACTCCCGAAGAGTACTACCGGAGGAATGTGTATTTGCCTTTGCTGGCTGACTTCGAAAATCAATTAAGAGACCGGTTCGATGCCCATAAGAAGGTCGTGGTTGGCCTTAACATGCTGCTGCCGAAATTCTGCGCATCGGCTAGCCTTTCTGATATTGATGATGCAGTGCAGTTTTACCTTGGCGACATTCCTTCCGCTAATGTCATCGAAGCAGAGTTCACACTGTGGGTGAACAAATGCTGCCAGATCGAAGAAAAGAATCGCCCAGCTTGTGCTTTACAGGCCTTAGAGATGTGCAACCGCGACTTTTTTCCGAACATCCACAGCCTACTTTCTATCCTGGCGACTTTACCCGTGTCGACGTCGACCCCGGAACGGACTTTTTCCACACTGAGAAGGCTGAAGAGCTACCTTCGAAATCATATGAACAACGACAGATTGACCGGACTAGCACTGCTCAGCATCCATCGAGAACTTCAAGTGACCCCAGAACAAGTCCTCACAGAATTTTGCAAGTTGCCGAGAAGGAAAAACTTCCTCGTTTAAACTTCCCTCTATGTTTCAAGAGTCGATTAAAAGCTAAACCCAGCTAGCCCAAGCTTCAACCCTTCTATTCTTTCGCAATTACGAGGAAACTATCCAGCAAGCAGAATGTGCGAACGGTAACAAGAAGATCGGAATGTCGGGCGACTTGTTTGTTTGCTTGCATACATACTGTCACGGACTGCCATTTTTGCGACCCGGCGTAACGGCAAATTAACGGGCGCCGCACTCCCCCGCTGACCGGTGGAACCGTTCGCTCATGAAAAGACTGGTCTTTAGTGCAGGGAAGTACTGAATGGGGTGTTCTTCTTCAAACGTTAGTCGCCGATGTTTGATCCTTTGTACCTACGGCGGCGTCGGCAGGGTCGTCAAAGGCCGCGATGCACCCCGAACCAGCTGTAGACTGCAAGACGCACCGGCTGAAACCAAGGAAACTGACCATTCCCACGGGCAAAACTGCTTGTGGACAAGCCGTATGAGAGAACCCCAACAGGTTGTCACTCTCGCTCAGTTGAGGACCCTCTCCTAATTAAAAAGGGACGCGGTCAATATATTTTTAGGGTGGAGTTTCTAACAATGAAACGTGCATGATTGGACCCATGTAGAGGTCTCTTTTCCCCCAGGACGAGAATGAGGGGACACGGAGGTCGATTTAAGCGCAGGATTTCGCCTTGCTAAGCAGTCTAGTTGCTGACCAACATGGTGTAGAAGGAGATCAAGAAGTATCCCTTAAGTGGTTGTGGCTCCGTATCGGCTGGCCACCTAAACTTAGCCATTCGTCTAGTTGTGACGCGAAATTAACGTCTGTAACGTAGGCATCGGTACTTGAATCTCGAGTAAGTTCAACCTGCCCGAGATCGGCTTCAAGCACTAGCCTACCGGAAACACCAGCGCTGCAACACCGCCGACATCGCAGTTGTGCCAGAACTCTCTCTGACTTCTTGCATCCGATCGTCGTGGACTCAACGCTGCCGGTCATCACAGGTATCCCTTCACCTGTTTATACCTTCGGACTTTCTCATCTGTAGTTTTATTGTTGGTTAGTTTTGTGTAGTTTGTAATACTTCTCTCTTGTAAGCTGATTTATTGATTTTATATGTATTTTGTTAGTTGGTATTAAGTGTTGTACTAGATTCCTCGTGCTGCAATATCACTAGAGTTTTGTTTTTCCCCACACACGTCTCTGATCTCTTCACTGTCTCTGCTTACGTACGGAACGACCTAACCTGCTGCCATTCCCGTCGCCGACTTCGCGCTGGCGACGCTAGAGTGGCAGCTTGTAACACATACATACCGCTTTTGTACCGTGGTTACATTGTGTTACTTCATCAGGAGCCGTTGGTCGCGGTGTCCCCGGCTTTGGTGGTGCTATTGTCCAAACTTATTTCTTGCTTTAACCAGAATTTGAGGTTGACATACCAATTTCTTTATTTGGGTACAAATAATTGAAAAGTACCATCGAATTATTACAAGTAAGCGATGTACTTGATTTATTCACAAAAATAAGCCAGTATAAATCTTAAAAAATGGCAGCCGTTCTACACGCAAACCCCCCCCGAAAAAAATTCCTGGGTACGGCCCTGGCGGAGCTGTTCTAAGTCAGGCCTGCGCCGTCTGCATGTCTGTCCGGTGTCACGCAGGTCGCGGAGGGAGTAAAAAAAATGATGATGACTATATGATCAAAATGAGACTATACCCCCACAACACTCGAGCGCTTACAGCTTCGCTGTCTGACGGCTTTCACCGCGTGGAACTGCCTGAGCGCTTTCATGTTTATGGAGCAAAATACAGCATTGTTGTTGATGACGACGACGATCAATATGCATCGAGTTGCTGCCGTCTCCTGGCGACACCGTGCGCATATGAACGCCAGAGAGATCTATTTCAAACACGTTCACCGAGACATTGACCTGTGGCCTCAAGAATACCACCTGCAATAAAATCGCGGAGGTCTTCTGTGCACGTATAATAATAAGTCATAATAGCAGATTAAATGGAGTGGTAATTCCACGGTAGTATATTTGGTGCACCTATATATGTTGAGGAGACGCTATTAACTGCTTGCTCCATATAAGGCACACTGCGCTTCTTGCTCTCCGTTGACGAGAGCATCGGAGGCGCACGCGTCGTGATAGCAGCCTCGGGCGCACCGGCCAGCGACAACCTTCGCGGCTGCTTGCTGGCGTTTGTGGTCACTTTTTGCTAACCGAACATGTTTCCGTGATCATTCATCGGTCTCGCTATGCAGCAGCGTGATTTCTTATGCTCTGTACTTGCACAACCACAGGCGTGCGCAGGGTTCCCGATTGGGGGGGGGGGGGGGGGCGAAGGTTCATCGCAGCGCCCCCCCCCCTACCCTACTAAGTCAATGTATGGGGCAGATTTCGCCCCCCCCCCCCCTCTTAGGTGACTAGAAGGGTCAATGTACGGGGCAGATATTGCGCCCCCTCTTAGGTGATTAGGGGGGGGGTGCGGTCGCCCTCCCTGCCACCCCTGTGCGCACGCCTATGTGCACAACATTTACAACAATTCTCCTGGAACGAAGCTTTACCGCTTCACGAACGCTCGTTCGGAGAAGAGATGTGAACGTTGGATTATTTATTATTTATTTTATTGATTTATCAGCAGCAGCGTGATTCAAGTTGATCGTTGCAACAAATTAGAATTCTTTTTTTCTGTTCGGCTGAGGGTGTTATTGCAGGGTCAGCTGGTCAGGACTTAGAGCATTGTCATACTTTCGATGCAATTGCTAATCACCGCATGGCCTCTAAAACGCGGTGTGTTGTCTCGCCGATCAACAGCCGCGCGCATATTTTTCCATTATCGTTGTTATTTTGAATACGCAACCTTGACAGAACAGTCTAGGTCCCCGAGAAAAGAACTAGAGTCTGCGGCAGGCATTTCGTGGGCACTATTAATGACATTTAAGAGGAGCGCGTAGCCTGCTTGCTGAAGCATTTAAAAAAAAAATTATTTTCTTTACAATAAGGCTGGAACAGCTGGCTCACGCGTCTTTTAAAGCAGCCACTGTGATGGCGGCTCAGACACTTCAGCGGATCTTTGAATTCCACTGAATGTGCGCCGCTTAAATTTCCTGCTGAATGCACCGCGCTACTTCAAATGATAGAAGTAAGCCTCTTCTTTTCTGTTCTTTTTTTTTTTTTCAGCGTGGCTATATTTGAGCTTTTAGGGTGTTCTCTCCTTACATACGCATCCTGGGACGACCGCCAAATGAAGCGTCGTGTTTGCACTTGCCGTCTATGTCTGCTCCGCATTGGTGAGTCACGTTAAGGACGCATTTGTTTCCAGAAAGCTTCCATGCAGGATAATGCGTAACAATTCCGGGGAATAAAATCTTTTATTTACTGTCAACTTTACCGGTTTTTCAACGGGACGTTGACCTCAGCATTGAAAGGTGTAAACGTCGATGAGAAAAATTGCTACGAAGTTTGCACATTTCGCGATTCGGTTTAAGGGATACTGACAGAATATTTCGCGGCCGAGATAGCCCGCGGGATCGATTCCGGTGAACATGCGTATATGATCTGCAAAATACCAACAGCGAATATAGCTTGGAAGTTGTTTTAAATGAATTTTGAAGTTTGCGTGAGCGATCGACATCCTCGCGCTACTGACACACTCAAAGGGGACCCTTGGGGACCCCCTACTAGGCCACCCTACCCCTGCTTCCCTCACGTGACCGCGCTGCAACAAGTTATGATGACTTCATAGCCGCCATGTTTTTTTTTTCTTTTTTTTTGCCGCGTTCGCTCCTGCAGCCTACTTCTCGACGGCTGCTCGCGAACCGCGCGCAAGTGCGTCACATTTCTGTGTGCTGACGTGTCGAGCGCTGCACCCGCTAGGTGGTGATAGTTGCACCCGGAGGCTTGTCGTTTTTGAAACCGAAACTGACACTGGTCGGTAATGAGGAGCCTGTAATTATTTATCTGTCGCGCGCTGAAGCAAACGATGTGCCGTGTTATGACTAACAGGCCCCCAGCAACACACTGCAGCAAAAAAAAAAAAAAAAACGCGAGGCCAAAATTTTTGTGTCAGTACCCCTTTAATATTGTGGACGTGGCGTGTGTTTTTTCGAGTGGCCTACCTTTAGGCTTTAGCTATGTTCATTCGAGCCTTGAATGATGTCCATTACGGGCTTCGACATTCCGAAACCCAGCGAGCAGTTGCAGCGGAAAGCATGCAGACGGTGTGTGCTCACTTGCACCGTACGAACCGTACGCGGGGGGAATGTTATCACTGCAGTGACACGGAAGCGGCCCGCCGCCTGAAGCGCAGTGTGCCAAATCTTTTTCGAAATATTTTTTTTTTCAGGCATTCTTTGATCTTTATCCTATGTGTCATATAAAGGAGAACCCTGTGCTTACAGGAGACACATGGTGCATTATCACGGTTTCAACGCCTTCTGTGGTCGTCGTCGTCTCAAAACATGACCAAGTTTTCTATTCCGATAACTGCCTTTCTACCTCACTGCTCCCTTGAAACGTGCGAGGCCAGCCTGTCAAGCTGCTCCCGAGTTCGGACTCACCCAGGTGGCCCAAATCCAAGGGCTTTGCGCCGTTCGATAGAGTCGAAATCGGAGCTCCCAATGCTTCTCGAGGCGGCTGTCGAGAATAGCTTTAACAAGCAGTTTGACAGAAAATAATGAACGTAACATGTCCGAAAGGGCAGTTAAATAACCGTAAGCCCTGTACTACGTACCGACCGCGCGTTTCAGAAAAGAATACGAGAAAGGTTCATCTGACCCCCGAAACTTTAACGTTGTAGACGCACTTAAAAGGCTGCTATTGGATACGACTGACATTCGCGGCACGCAGACGTATATGCGCGCTGTGCAGCCAACCTTCGTTGGCAGTTCTTGATCAAAAATGTTTATTACGCAGGATGTAACGTACGTGTCGCGTTCTGTCATTTCTCTTATACGCACAATTTTTGATCTGTCACTTCCTGAGCTTTCGAAAACCTCCTCCGATCGCTTTTTGCTTTCGAGTGTGGTGACAAAGTTCATCTGTGCAGCCCCTTTTCCACCGGCGAGCTCACAGGGATGATGTCCGCCAAGCTTGTATGTCACGGGGTGCAGGAAAAGGAGAGAAAATAATCTCTTAGAGGGAAAGGCAGATATGCCGACTTAGACATACATTCTCCGGCCTGCTGCTCCGCACAGGGGAAATAGAAAAGGGACAAAATAAGGGATCAATATGAGGACAGGACGATGGGGATGCGTACGTGCAATAGCCACAGTGTTTTCTCTAAAGAGCAACTCCGGTTATTTTTCGACGTCCACTGATCTCAATAAACATTTCAGTATATGCTCTCTTGATTTTGCACTCTGACGATCTGTGCCAAACGATACGCCTGCAAGTCAGTTATAGTTTTCCTGATTGGTTTCGCGTTCCCAAATCACGCCCTCGAATGTGCGACCTTTTTACGGGCCACCCTGTGTTTATGACGTCGTAGCGTACCTCGCCCAACATGGCGACCCTTCAGCGCTGATGTCGCTAAAATCGTCACTGTCGAGCTCCGAAGAGCTGACAGACTCGCCGTGTCGCCAGATAACACAGCCCGTATCGCTTTTCTGTAGCTAGCACCACGTGCACTATGTTTACATTATGGTGGGGGGTAGGCTGTGACGTAATCCCAGCTCTTACATGTAGAAGCTACCCGTTTCGGTTTGGACCACGGTGTAAGAATACCTTTTTACACCCTGGTTTGGACAGACCGTTTTTCGGTTCTCTAAAATTATTGATGAGCTTCTAAGCAAGTTCAACCACTATATCCATTACAGGACTGTCAATACTCGCTGAAAACGACAATATCCTGACATTGACTTAAAAAAGAAAAAAAGCCCGAGTTTCTTTTTGAAGTCTCGAGTCTATTCCGATGTTCTTCAAGCTAGTCCATAACATCCGTTACAGTCGTTGCTTCTGTATGCTAACACGCACACATTGCGGACATTAAATAGTTTTTGTCAGACGATGCTTCTTCCAATGCTTGTCGGCGTATAGAATGAGCGTCTTCCGATGTGACACGTATAGTTGGAACTGTGGCAAAACATGTATTCAGTCTCGGGCGCTAGACAGTGTTCGCATTTCGTGCTGTCCACACCGCCCAAAAAGTAGACGTAATGTCGAATGAAGACGATACCCGGGCGAATCCGGTGAGGCATACTTTTGCGCCACATCTTCTGCCTTACATTCCTGCCTTCCGGAGGAACTTTCGGCCTCCGCCAACGCAGACAAACTGCGGAACAGGAATGTCCACAACCGTGCCGGCTTACGGCGAACTTTCATCACCCTGCCAATCCAAATGGACTTCGTTCCCTGGTGAAGATAAAGTTGACCAGACTCGCAACAGCTGTGGAGGGGGACGCTAGACAAAGGACCAGACGATATTTAAGGTCATGCTGGCATCTTGTTAGGCAGTACATCCCAGGCGTTTCCGTCGATAATAATCGCTATAACCTAAAACGCTCTATTGTGTCCTGTGTGTCCGGTGTCCCCCTACTAATAACGGTTAAAGTCTGACTTCGGCTACGCAGACCCGTTAGCCTTGCGGCTCTATATATGTCACGCTACCCGTGCGACTTCGCAAGTTCAGAGCAACGCGCCTGAACCGGTGTTCTTGGGGGCACAGGAAGCTGCATTCGCGCATGATATACTTTTACGCGAAGGATAGGGGTGGGGGAGGGTGAGGATGTGCTGAGAGGGTGCCCCTAAGAGTACCGGTTAAGAAATAGTTGTTTTCACAGGAGGGGCGGAGGGGGAGCGGCGGCCCCCCTAATCATCTGAGGGGGGCACCAAGTCAGCCCCATATCTTTATTCAGTCAGACCTGCGCCGTCATTGCTTAATGTGCAGGTTTAAGGCCATGCAGGTTTTTACAATTACAAGGACCACTGATTTTGCATTCCATAAGTTGTTTGGTTCCTACTTTTACCCTTGGAAAGCCGGGGACGAAATGCAGGCTGTTGTGAGCAGCGTGTTATTGGAATTCATTTCTATTTTTGCATCCACTGCGAAGCTGGTTTTCGTTCGGACTCGTCCGATGAAGAGGGGGGGGGGGGGCACCTCGGTGAAGCCCCCTCATCTCCCGCTAATGGAGAAGCCTGTGCACGTCTATGGTTTAGGTACCCATTTGAATGTAATTGAGTCACTTTCCCCGTGCTCAACTCGGCTCAACGTCGAATACATGTATGACGTCTCAGGCTCACGTACATTACTGACCTCTTCTTGAGCAAGAATCGATGTCTTGCAGTGCTGCTTTGTGTCAGACAATGTAGTTTATGCGGGGTAAAGCCAACAGCTTCCCGTACTTCCCGTACATCGCAACAAGTTCTGCGAGTGGTGAAGACGACTTGTGGTCGAACTTGTATTGTCTGGAGGTGCCCAGCTGAGGTATCACAAAGCCCGCAGTCAAGACGACCTAGCTTTGAAAGCGGCCCAGTCACGGTCAGCAATTAAACGTGCCAAGCTATCACAAAGCCCTCAGTCAAGACGACCTCTGGCTGTGAAAGCGGCCCAGTCACGGTCAGCAATTAAAGGTGCCAAAATGAGTTACTTGATGGTGGCACAAAGGACCAAAAAAGGTCACGCGGTTTCTTCGAAATCTCAGCTATATGAATAACGAGCGAAAGTCGAGCTAGCTGGTAGGGAATCATATGAAAGTTGAGACGAGCAGTCATGGTCGCAAGGGAGGAAAACCGGACAACGAAAACCTTGGCACTGCGCTAATCCGCGACCATGATGAACCTGATATTGGAGATTGAGCGTTCCAGGTTTCTATGTGCACAGGGATGTGACGTCAAGGCCTACATTGTAATGATTGCACTGCGTGTGCCTGTATCCATAGGGTGACGTTAACTTAATTTGTTTATTTGCAGCTTCTGCAATGTTTTGTGATATATAAGTCCAGTGGTACATATACATGGTGCCCCAGCTATTTCTAGCCACAGTTTAAAAATATGCTGACGCACTATGACGACGCGACCAAATGCATGTTGCTGACTATTTCATAGAGTAAGTCACACTATTTTTTGTGTTCTGCTTAATTGCTCAATTAGGCATGTTTAATTACTAACTTTTGAAGCGACGAAGCTGGTCAAATAATTCCAACGAGAAAGTTGTAGATCAGTTTGCAAAACCTCCGATTAGGTAGTTTCTAACTTTGCATCTATTAGTTATTAGTGCTTATCTGCTTACTGCAGATTGAGTAAAAGATGTACTGATCAGGATCTTGCGAATAGTTTTTACTAAAGTCTTAGATGATGCCGTCAATATGACAGCCATATCATGAATATCGTTTTTTATTGCACTCTGAACACACTGATATTTAATGGACTTCAGTATATATCATATATGCTGCAACTGTTCCAGTATACTGTCTTTTGTCATTACCGACTGCGCACTTTCTCCTACATACGATAAGCGCTGGTCTACGAGCAAGACGCCTGCTCAGAGGATTCAGCTTCCAACCGGTTCCATATACCGATTCCTCCGCTGCTTCCAAGTGGCGAGAGTCTGCCAAGGCGTTGGTTCCAGCCAGAACGCTGAAAGAGAGAAAAGAGGAGTGGGGAGGTCAACCAGACACGCTTCCGGTTTAAAGTAAGTAAAGTCAAGCGCAAAATAGGACGCAGACAAGCTCAGACTGGACAATGCGGGTGCTCACTACTTAACCGTTTGATTTGAAATGCGCATGCGCTGCCACAGAGGATTTTATTTGCGATTCGCCACCACTGCCACCCTGTGTTACACAAAGAGCTTCGAAATTCCACGTACAGTGCATCAAATTAACGTGGTCGCGAAAAATAGAATTCATCCATGCAAAATATGCCATGCACGAGAAACGGATATATTGCGCATTTGGCTGCACTAAAAGAAAAATGAAAAAATAAAAACAGCATCTTTGCCCACCCATGATGGCACCAATATAGTGCTCCCGTGTGAGACTGCCATACTTAATGGCACGCGCACAAGTCAAGACTGCGTGGAAACTACTGCACAATATAAAACAGGGGCTCAATATTTATAAAACCTGTGTGGTCAGAGTGTGTTTTTAACGCAATGACGTACGCGCACATACAACGTGCTTCTGCAACTGTATAGAAGAATCAGAGGCGGCGAGCGATTTTTTTTTTTTTGCTGACCAAACTTCATAGCAGTGGCAGAAGTCAGAATTTATAAATAAATCACTAATACCACAATGAAAAAATTACCGCTAATTAATACATAATGACTACATGACACGTCATTGCAGAACTTGAGTGTAACACAACCTTTTCAAAACTCTGTCACCAGCTTCGAGAAATTAACAACTCGAAATATGAATCTACTATAGTATGTCATCAATCGACTACGGCAGGCGTTCTCGAGTTGCTTTTCGAGCCCAGAGTCACGAGGCCGCGATGCAAGCAGCTTTATCAGAGAGAACAGCCGAGAAGGTGCAATCCCACAATTTCATGTATGTTTTCCGCAGCAGCCGTTGTAGCAGAGGCAGATGGAATGTTTGACAGACTCCTCGTACACCTATCACTGCCGCACGATGGTGTATGCACCGCTCTCAGCCACGAACGACGCAACATTGTCGCATCGTAACGGAAGATGTCTTGTGGCTCCGGTTTCGTGGAGTGATCAAAAGACGTGGGGAGTTCCATCAGCGTGATGTCACAAGCTAAAGAGAGTTCTTTCGCAGCGCCCGGTGGGGTACAAATAGAGGGCTACGGCTTCAAGCAACGACAAGGAAGGACCCTGGCTTTAGTTTCGCCATTTCAATTCGATTGCGAGCCGAAAGTTGCCGGCATCTTTCACTCGTTAGCGACAATGGCGTTATCTCGGTTTCGTCTCCAGACAAGTGGAGACCGCTGGAATTGTTCAAACGACAGACGTGGAAGCTATAAAAGGCTGGACGGCCAGTTGCCAGTGTTTGTATGGTACACGCTGCAGAACCGGCTCGAAGGGAGAACCGCCTGTCGTTGGCGAGGGTGTGGGCCGCAGGAGTGCACGTGGGGCCCAAGGCTCCTGCTGATGTTGCTGCGGGGATCGATGAGGCCCATGGCAGCAGCCTCAGCAGCAACATCGATTTTTCCGCGGGGGGAGCCTGCCGGCCGCTGGACCCAAAAGAGGCTGGCGCTCGCTCCCTGCCGAACCCACTGCGTCGTTCACCGTCTCTTTCAGGGGCACTTCTGCGCACGCGGTTTCATACAGCGATGGCGGCTTAACAAAGGGTTTGCTACCTCGGCCCCTGTCGCTGTTGTGTCTGCAACTTCTCGTTCTCAGAGTCACCAATAACCAGATGGCGAAGAAAAGCCCAAATCGCACCAGTGGGCATCGAACTCCTGCCCAGCAGAAGAGCGCGCATCTACAGTGATCTGGATGCGTTACAACCGCTGCGCTGTCGCGCAGCTTTGGAATTAGACGTGCGGGGATTTTGCGCGCCACGCTTACTCTGAGAACCATAGGCGTGCGCACAGGGGGGGGGGGGGGCAGAGGGGGGCGGCCGCCCCTCCTAATCACCTAAGAGGGGTGCGCAAAATCTGCCCCGTACATTGACCCTTCTAGTCACCTAAGAAGGGGGGGGGGGGCGCACAATCTACCCCATACATTGACTTAGTAGGCTGGGGGGCGCTGCGATGAACCTTTGCCCCCCCTGATGGGGAACCCTGCGCACGCCTATGCTGAGAACGGAGGTGTCTGTGAATGTTTATGAAAGGCCACAGCAGGCAGTACTGTGGCGGACAAACCGACGGTCTGCGCATCTCAAATAAAACGTTGCACCGTGAGAAGATGAAGCTAGATCTGTCTGCTATGAATTATCTATTGTCAAAGTCATATCCATGGCTATAAGAACCAGCGAGTTTGCAGCCGCAACATCACTGAAGCCTGCTGACCTTTTTTCGTAGATGAATTAAGAGTTTGTGCGTGGCAAACAATGACCTGCTAAGCTGCCGCGCGTTTCGGCGGCATGCGCTATCAGTCGACTGCGGTATACACCTATATGACCTGTGTGAAAAGCGGCTTGCGTGTGCGCCACTATACACTTGACGCAGTTTCTATAAAGTAACTGCCAGGACGATTTAGCAGGGCAGTGTCGCGTGGCCACTAGAATCAATGTCTTTAAAACAGAAACATGTTTATTATCAAAAGCGCGATATAGTAATTTTGCGGAAGAATAATCGATAATTTACTTAGATTTCATCTCGATGCCGTTCGGGGAAGTTTCTATGAACTGGACACGGCCGCCCATTATGGTCCCTTTGTTTTTCCTTTCGCCTGTGTTGTCAGAGTGGAAGATGACTCCTCCGTCGATGCTCTAAAGCTGCGTATAGTGAGCTGCTACATGTAATCACGAAAGAAATGGAAATAGAGAAGAAAACTATTTGTTGGAAAGGAAAGAAAAAGCCAAAAAGTTGGTGGAACAAAGAAATCCGGGAAGCGATCGAGATGCGACGTCAGGCATCACGGGAGCACAGACAGGCAAAAAAGGAGAAGCGGCCACAGGACGAAGTTAACCAAATATGGGAAATATATTTAGAGCAAAAATCCATTGTGCAGAAATTAGTCGAGGCAAAAATTAAAGGTGAAAGTGAACGCTGGATGACAGAGATTCGCGAAAAGAAGAAGGCCGCGCCTAGGATATTTTGGAGCCACCTAAAAGCGCTGGGTAGGAAGTCTGTCACAATGCAACAACATATGGTAGATGAAGGAGGAAATAAATTCGAAGGATATGAAGCGCTAGGTTACATTCGAAAGATAACAGCCGATTCGTTTAAAAAGGTCCCCCAGGGGATTCCCCCGGTGAGTAAAAGTACGCAAAGGAGAGCAACCGACGAAGAAGTAGTACTAGATAATTTCAATTGGAAGAAGGCCGAAGGAAAAATTCCTAAGCGCACTACTCCGGGCTTAGATGGGGTTCCCGTCAGCCTCATTAACGAACTCGGACATAACACTAAAGAAGCACTGCTGAAAGCCGTAGAAAAGTGCTTACAGGAGAGGGAAATGCCAGACAGTTGGCGAAAAAGTAGAATGAACTTAATCTATAAAGGCAAGGGAGAAAAAGATAACATTCGCTCATATAGACCCCTAACAATTACATCGGTGCTATACAGGTTGGCGATGCAGGCAGTAAAATTAAAAATAGAAGCGTGGGTAGAACAAAATGATATTTTGGGAGAACTTCAGAATGGATTTCGAATCGACAAGCGGTTAGACGATAATCTGTTTGTTCTTACCCAGTGTATAGAAATATCTAAAATAGAAAACAGGCCATTATACGTAGCTTATCTAGATATCACCGGGGCGTATGATAACGTTAATCAGGAAATTTTGTGGGATATATTGAAGGAAGTGGGCATAGGTGACGACTGTGTACAGCTTTTGAGAGAAATATACCGAGAAAATACAGTTTGTATAGAATGGGAAGGAATAAGTAGCAAGGACAGCGTTGAAATTAGCAAGGGGCTGAGACAGGGATGCCCTTTGTCCCCGCTGTTATTCATGCTGTACATGGCGAGGATGGAAAAAGCGCTAGAAGGTAGCAACATTGGATTTAATTTGTCACACAAACAGGTCGGAGCGATGGTTGAGCAGAAGCTTCCAGGTCTATTTTATGCTGATGATATTGTCTTATTTGCGGACAGTCAAGATGATATACAGCGACTGGCAGATATATGCGGAAGGGAGTGTGAGGCTCTAGGACTAGGATTTAGTGCAACAAAATGTGGATTGATGATATTCAATGATCACGGAGACCATACGGTCTTAATACAGGGCCAAAAAATACCGAGGGTAAGCGAGTACAAGTACCTCGGAGTATGGGTAAATGAGGGGGATAGATATATGGAGGTACAAGAGAAAGCATCGGTAGCAAAGGGAAAGAGGAATGCTGCAATTATGAAGCACAGAGCTTTATGGGGATACAATAGGTACGAGGTGCTTCGAGGGCTGTGGAAGGGTGTGATGGTTCCGGGGCTTACATTTGGGAACTCAGTGGTGTGCATGAAGTCAGAGGTGCAATCAGGAATGGATGTAAATCAAAGGACGGTGGGCCGCCTCGCCTTGGGCGCTCACGGGAAGACGACAAATGAGGCGGTGAAGGGTGATATGGGATGGACAGGCTTTGAAGTGAGGGAAGCGCAGAGCAAAATGAGATTCGAAGAGAGGCTGAGGAAAATGAAGAAGAGTAGATGGGCAGAGAAGGTTTTCAGGTATTTGTATAGAAAAAGCGTTGACACGCAGTGGAGAAAAAGAACTAGGAGGCTCACCAGTAAATATACGGCTGGCAGTGCGGGCGATATGGCAACAAGGAGCATTAAGCGGAAGGTCAGAGAGGCGGAGAAGACTTATTGGATGACAGCGATGGAAAAGAAGCCGGCTCTAAGTAACTACCGAAAAGGAAAAAACGAAATAAGGAGGGAAAGGTTTTATGATAATTCAAGGGGAAGCGCTTTACTGTTTGAAGCAAGGTCGGGCTGCCTGAGAACGCGTAGTTATAAAGCGAGATTCAGTAACGAAGAAGAACTATGTACATGCTGCGGGGGAACTAAGGAAACGATGGAACATGTACTGATTGAATGTGGCGATATTCACCCAGGTATACGTGGGCACGAGTCTACATGAAGCCTTGGGTTTTAGGGACAACAATGGAAAGCTGAGCACGCCCGCGATAGAAATAAGTAAGAGACGGTTAGAGTATTGGTGGCAGAAAAGTAGAGATAAAGTACAAAAATAAATAATTGGGGGAAAAAAGGTTATTCTGCCTTAAGAGGCAGAGAGATGGACTGTGAATTTATATTTTTTGTTATAATAACATAGATTTAATCAATGTAGATAAGGCATTAGGACAACATGAAACAAGGAAGTTTTTTTCTTTTTTTATCCTTCGAGCCTGGTGGCAGACATGTCACCGCCCCGTTATAAAGGGGACGCTCATAGCATCCATCCATCCACAGCATATTATGAGCGCCGCGTCGTGGCATGCCGTCAGTGCGCTGCGAAGCCAGGGAACTTATATAACCACGAATGTAGTACGCGTCGGCGCCAGCGATGTATTTGCTGTTGTATTGCCCTAAAAAGTAAAAGAAAATACCGGTAAAATGCATAGACCCGTTTTATTCTTGTGAAATCATTGTTTTCCTCAAGATTGCGCTGAAGTCAATGCAATCCCGATAATATTATCGCTAGGCACGCAACCATGTTGTGGACATGTCTTCGTTCTTCCGGCACGGCGCCGTTGACTCGCATGGGTAGACTTCTACATGGCTGTCGCACAGGTAAACAATTACATTATGGCAATTGCATGAATGCATATGTACAAACATTTCCGGAAAGCTTTAATCTGCCGTCATTTTTCATTTCTTTTCGTCACTGAACAGTTTTCGCGGCCTCGGCGTATGGGTCACGTGTTAAACGGAATAAGAGAACTCAAATGCGCTGAAAAGAAGAGAGACACATATACTTCCGTTGAGCAGGCGGCGGAGGAGCAGGAGCTTACAAAGAGGGCGGTATACATCCGCTCTCCTCAACTTGCGTCCTAATAAGTGCAATACGTCGATTTCTCTCTAATACTGCCATGACCCATTGATTGTAAAAGAATAGTCGTTATCGAGCGCGGGAGAATGCATGGATTGCAAAGGCAGCGAATGCATGGCCACTGAGATCAGGCAGCGGCGGGTAACACGCAGTGTGACATCCGAAAATTGACGATTTGGCTTATTTATTTCCATACTGTCAGGACCCAAATACATTAAAGAGGAGAGCGGGAACAGTTGGTCACTGCTTCTTTGAGACAGAACGTTGGTTTGAGCTATATAGTTGTTGAAGATTCATATTTCAAGCAAAGCTTTTCGGCGCAAACTAAACAAGGACAAAGGAGCGCCGTCAAGTTCATTGGACAAAGGAACGCAATAAACAAGGCAATGAAGAGGACGGTGTTCCTTTGTCTGTCTTTAGTTTGCGCGGCAAACTTTTCTTGAAATATGAATTCTTTGAGACGTGTGGCATCGGGCACGGCAACGACAGAGGTATGAAGGCAGCTTCACTCGCTAGCTGTTCTCGGGATGATCGAGTTCAAATGAGCATTGTCACGGTCATGGTGGAACTTTGCATGGATGATCTGTATGAGCTGACACGCGATTTCAGCCAGTAATAATTGGTCTCCGAGTCTAATAAGACTCAGAGAGTGTGATCAGGCAGAGGCGGTGAATTTTACGACACGATAGCTAAATGTCGTAAGTCGATGTCTCGTTTCACTAATGAAACGCTAGAGCAACGAGAAAAGTTAGAACAAAACTTCAACAATTGAACGTTTTCTACAACACATGTCGCCACTGTCCATTTGCTTTCAGCCTCCAATTTCTCCTTATCGATCCTTTATTTATTTAAACCCTAAAGACCCTTTTCGGAGTTTGAATAGAGGGTGCGGGAATACAGCATCTTAGTGACTAATCTTAAGACCCGTTAATACATACTGCGTGCACGAAATATTATGCTATAAAAAATCATAAGTAATTAACATGAACATATACAAAAACGTTTCTGAGATAACACAAACTGAGGCGTTCCTCAGTTATGTGCACACAGCCGTGAGACATACGTAAGGTGTACACTGGCATATATAAAATACGCCACTAAAGCTTACAAGAACGTGAGTACAGTAGTTAAAGGAGATAGTTGCTGATGATGATCGAAGATAACAGAAGAGCTCTTCTGCAGTTTCATCGCACTATCTCAGTGCTTGGTTATGATGGCGTCAAGTCAGCATTTTCGGTAACATAGCCTGGAAGACTGTGGAAATAACTCCATTCCGATTGGCTGCTGCATGAAGAAACGAAACCAGTATAGTACTCTAAAAGGACGTTCAACTCTGATCAAGACGACAAAATTTCGTTTTGCTGGAGTAAATAGCGCAGCTGCGTAGTTAGTTTATGAAAGATGTTGGGAAAAAGTGCGAGACGGGCTATTTTTCTTATTTCATAATGCTTTCTTTTTTAGCGGAAGTGCTTGAAGATGACGAATGGTATTTGTACTGAGACGAGCTGGACATGCGGCACACACTCTACTTTATGCATCAACTGCAGAATTGATGGGGGCTGCAAAATCATGAGGCTTATACAGAAGTTTAGAGCGCACGATGTTCTGCAGAGTGTGGCGTGATGTGCGACTAATGAAACCAAGTGTTTTATAGATTTAGCCAAGATGCTGTCAATATAAGATCACCAGGGAAGCTTGAGGGGCAGATGGACGCTAGATATTTAAACATTTCTGCATGTTCAACAGTATCATTCTTTATGGCGTGCATGCGAGTATAGAATAGTATGTCACTGCGAGTGCGAAACCGCACTAGTTTGGTTTTATTCGTGTTAATTTACATTATAGCCACTAGGTTTGAATCGTGCCGTCTTACGCCGTCTGGTGCTGGGCTACAATAGCAGGGCATACGTGCAATAGCTGTAATTCCGCATGAATCTATGACGGTAGTGGCATATTGCATGCATATTGTTAAAATGATGTGTGCCTAAGGACTCTTTCATATCCAAATACACCACAAAAAATTAATTCAAGCGATCTTATAAAGACTTGCCGTTTATTCTCCTCGCTCCCTTTCCTTAATGCGTTGAGTTCGATTAGGATCCAGTAAAGCAAACCACGCACTAATCGAAGGTTGTGGGTTCGGGCCCCAGCGGCGGGGAGTTAAATAACACCCTCTTTGCTTCCCTTGGCTTCGTTACCTGTCGGCTTCATATATATGTTGGTGTATAAACAAAATCGGGCCCATCGGTTCATTCCCCTTCTTTCCTGAATGCGATAACGGTGATACCCGGCCAGCCACGTGCAAAGTGGTTTTATTTGTTGTTGTTGTTTTTTTTTTCGAAAAAATATTCCGCATTTATGCAACTGTTCAGAGAGAAATAGATGAAAAGGAAACGCAGGGAAGTTAACCTGGTGCGAGTGACCGGTTTACTACCCTGCACAGGGGTGGGGAACTGTTCAACTGTTCATTGGCGGGACGGCACACACCCTCTGACACCCACCCTCGGCACACACCCTCTGGTGAAGTATACTGCTGTGAAAATGTGTCGAACCACAGAAGGGAAAACGGGCGCATCTAGCTGGCGCACTACGTTCGCATTTGCCGATGTCACACAGACTTTCACGCCTACTAATGACAAGCTTGTCCTTCTCCGACTGCGCTCTCACAGAAGGCTGTTCGTTTTCTCTCTCGCTCAGAGCGCAGTGGGAATGGGTAAGAAAGGCTGCTTATACCAGCAGCAGTAGTGCGCACGCTTTTATCACCGGACTGACCTGTTCCAGAGCCAGCAAAGAAGTACCGCAGTGTGCTCGCATATCGTCGAGCAGCCTTCGCGCTTACACAAGTTTGCGTATGAGACAGTCCTGTATAAATCCAGGGGACGATCTTTAATTCCGGTAACTGAAGTAATCCTTGCCTATACAGAGAGATATCACGATTACGGTGTACTTAAAAAGTTCGTATTTCCCTGCAGACGTATTTGTAGATAACTGCTTGAACTCGACGAGCAGTCGAGGGATTGGCGGAGGTATGATGTCCCAAAGCGACACACAGGGGCTGTTGAGGGCTCTGAAATAACTTAGTTTTTCCTATCAAGTCCGGTATAGGATGAGGCACCCTCTTCCACCTCTTATTAGGAGCGAAGCTCCTTAGGCCCGCAACCCGCCGTCGAAGCTCCCTTCTCTTAAGCATCGCTTTAGGTTGCAGTGGCCGGTGATTTAAGAGGAAATGCTTAGGCCTTGAGAGGTTTGGTTCTAGCGCACCAGAAATTCGAGGTTAAAAGAAATAAGCTCTGTACACAACTAGTCATAATGGTCGTCTTCACTTTCACCACTTTTATCGTGGATTGTGAAATAACAACCATCATTCTAGCGCACTACGGGCGCTTTGTCGAAGGTAGTAGCAGACGCTCTCCCCACCCGGCGCCGGCGCAAAAAGACAATGAAACGCTGCGTTATCCAAACGCCGCGCGCAGCGTTCCGTTGCCGCCGTCGAAGCTCCCCGCCGGATCACCGCTCGCACCCCTCTCTCACCTGTCTCCCTCTCCCTCCACTGCACGCGCTTGGCACGCGCCGCACACTCACTCGCTCAGTCGTTCCCGCCACCGAGCGCAGCAAACGCTCTCCCCACCCGCTCCCCACCCTACCGCCTTCATGAAAGCTAGCAGCGAGAACAGGCGCATAGTCGCTTGCGTCCCATTTCTAAGGAGCTTCGTTCATCGGTTATATTCGTACATGGAAAAACTGCTAGTTTTTTAATTTATTTATTTATCGCAACACCCCGAAAGCCCATTGGGCGTTATAGAGAGGGCGGGCAAAACGTACGCAATGAAACACTAGTAACAACAAAGCATTGACACGAAAAAAATTCTTAAAAAATGTTACAGACTTAGCGCGCGACAGGTGCACTCACGTAAAGCAAATGAAAAACAGCAAGCACCAGATTAGCTGAAATGTTGTTCCTTAACAAGTATGTCGTCGCTAATGACAGCCTTGAAAGTCACTGTCTTCTATGCAGGTGATTAAGGAGGGAAGGTAGTTCCACTCGGTACTTACTGTTTTGGAAAAAAAAAAAGCCAAACAACGCGTTGGTAAGACGGAAACTTTTTGCGGGTGATCGATTCTGGAAGACGCATAGGCTGGTTCTTTTAAAAGTTTTTTTTTATTAAATGTGTTTAAGGAGAGGTTGGTGCCTATACGTGGCTCCGGCTACTCCTCTTCCCTTACTTATTAATTAGCGTCACGAACTTATAAATAAAAGTACACTCACTCACGGCAATGTCCATTTAAAAGGAATGTTCACACGTCATGCATAATGTCCACGTGATGACCACAATATCCACACACGACACACAAAAATCGTTTGCACTTTGCCGAAGAGTTCAACCCACAGTGCCACAGTCCTTCTTGTTTTAACAGTTTGTTTTGAAAGAAAATTTTGTGGAATAAACGAAATATTTTTCGTTTAACTTGTAAATTGTCAAGGCCTATAGGTTTGACTTTATTAAAGAAGTAGTATGTAGCTGCGCGTGAATAATCAGAAACGATGACACGAGCTGATCAGTTTTGAACTGATTCGATGCTATCTATAGGTGTGTGTTATCCAGGATGTCATACAGATTGGGCGTACTCTATAGCTTAGGTCTGATGAGTGTTTTGTACAGAAGTAGCTGTGTTGTCGGGCCTGTGAAAAATTCCTGCGCATGTAGCCTAGCGTTTTATTCGCGTCACTAATGATAGTGGAGATATGTGCATGTCAGGAAAAGCTATTAGCTACATGGCCACCGAGATACGTATAAGAGGCAACTGTTTCAAGAGGAACTTTATTGACTTTGTACTGTAAAGTGTTGGATGTGTTAGACTGCCGAGAAACTGCCAATACCTAGCATTTGTTTGGATCTATTTGCCACTTGGAACAGCAGCTGCGGACCGTGTCAAGGTCAGTCTGCAGAGTGAAAGGGTTCTGCGAATTACTTATCTTACGGCAAAGGACGCAGTCGTCTGCGAAGAGTTTAATTGAAGAGTCAGTTGTGTCGGGGTGGTCATTAATGTATATTATATATTATATTGCAACATAGTATATTGCCGCCTTAATCGAAATTAGCCGCCGTGGGTGGGTTTTAAACCTGCGACATCGTACTCAGCAGGAGAGAGCAACTGTTGAATTTTGTACATTCGAACTTAAGTTGTTCGAGTGCGAACTAGGCGATTTCGGCATTCTTTCGCAGGCTTTGACACTACAACACTGGCATGAACGCCTGGTAACACGCGCGGAGGCTACGTGCACAGGTTCCGAGTGGGGCCCATCGCTGGCCCACATGTGCAGCCCAGTGACCGAGCGCAATGGCCCAGTGGCCCTGCAAGGCCGGTCCGCGGGACGGCGGCGTCCGCCATGGCTGGCTGCCGGACTCCCCCTCCGCGTGCAGTGGGAGCAGCCTGGCAGCGGCGGCGCTATCGGCGGCGGCGGCAGCAGGCGCGCGCGGTTGTTTTGTCGGGGGAGTGCCGAGTGTGAGTGGCCGAAAGGCAGAGGCGGCGCACTGGGCGGCCGTCGGCTCCTCGTTCGCTGGATCAGCGATGCCCGTGGCCAGCGCTCAGCACAAGGAGAGTGCGGCTAGCACCGTGTCTCGCTACCTGCTGCCCAAGCCGCCCCGGCACAGCCCACCGCTGCTGCCGTCGCCGGGGCCGCACCACGGATTCTCGCCCGATCCGCAAGCTTGCCTCCAGGTGAGTCCCTTGTCAGCTGTCTTCCGTCGGGGCGATTGGCATCCGCCGGCTGACCTGCGTTATCTGTCGGATGCCAGCCGCTTCCCACATGCGGACCCCGAACCCACCACCCGGGCTGCGCAGTTGGCTCTCGACGAACGGGGCTTCCCAGGGGCGACCCGAAGCCCCGCCGGGGGCACGCCTCGATCGGACCCCACGGTGCCCTCTCTCCTTTTGACGCGCTTCCTCCCGACACAAAGCCGTGGACGTGTTCGCTGGACTGCCAGCCCTGCACGGATGCCGA
Organism: Rhipicephalus sanguineus; assembly: GCF_013339695.2. Taxonomy (NCBI): domain Eukaryota; kingdom Metazoa; phylum Arthropoda; class Arachnida; order Ixodida; family Ixodidae; genus Rhipicephalus; species Rhipicephalus sanguineus. The sequence goes on along the minus strand of NC_051176.1, from coordinate 293,480,001 downwards.
GAGGGAAATAACGGGGAAGGGAGCCCTTTGTTTGGTTCGTTTAGCAGACCCGTGCACTGTTCTGGCGTGTGCCGGAATGTCGCGGGCCGCCTGGCGTAATCAGCGAAGAGTCCTCGTCGTAGTGCCTGTGGCAACGGCGATTGCCTAGACCACACTGCGTGACGATTGCCCTCGCCCCGCCCCCTCCGGGCTCCGTTGACATGGACTCGTAAAATCAGACCGATGTGGTTTCGCACGTTTCAGTTCTGTTTTAAGTATCGCATATGCTGGGCAGTATATTTCTCTGTGTCGTCTCAGGTCGATATTTGATATCAGCGGTTCAGCTATTCCATGGGTGCCACTGCTGTGCTTGCGTGATTGCGGCTCTTGGTACCTGCATTTGCGTTGTCGCTAACTGAACCTCTCTTTTGTTTACTGGTTCTCCCACCTGAACAATTGCCATAGAGGCGCTTTACTTTATCTCACTGGCAGCGGACGCACCGCGCAGGAGCGATCCGTGTTGCCCTTTTGTTTATGGGCGCGCTATACGGCGCTTCGGAGCTCGGGCTAGCATGACGCACGTACCGAGCGGCTGGTGCAACGTAATCGTGTTCCGTAATGGCATCTGACGCGATGCAGGTCACTCGCTCGGGCTGGCTTTGGTGCAACCACGTGATTGCATTTGTCGTCGGAAAGCTCGGCAACGACGTTAATACGTAAGACCCTGAGAGACTCCACGCGTTATGCCCAGGGGAGGCACTGACCTGTGGCGAGCAATCTGGTAGCCAGTGGGCAAGATTAAAATATTGCGCTTGTGTGTCAGCATGGAGGGAGGAGGAGGGGGTGGGCGAGTAAGGCAGGCCCAATTTCGCGACTCAGTTTTCCTTGAGCTGGTGTGTACTCCGCGGGGATTGAGAACTCGCACGAACAAAAAAAAAAAAAAAAAAAAAAAAACGGAACGGCTCTGGCCGCTCCGTTTATACATCGGCGCCACTGGGGCCCAAACGTTGGCAGACTCGGTGCAATGAAGTGCGTGGACTTGATGTTTGACTCTTACCTCTGACCGCTTAGCGTATGCTTTGCTTAAAACGTCAACGCTATATAATCATTCTGTTCAACCTGTGGATACATCTTTGTTTTACCAGTCCCCTGTTGGAGAAAATTCCTTATTTTTCTTTGCCGAAGCTAACCCGCGATGGTGGTTTTCACGAACGACTCATGTCTGGGTGCGACGCGGAAGTGGAGAGGAGGCGGAAGCCGCTGGGCAGGAAGGAAGTGTACCGCCAGACGAAACGAACTTTCCTTCGAAAGCAGCGAATGTTTCTGACGTATGTTCGTTTAATCTGCCGACTGGCGTTGATTTCGATGAACTGCTCACTCAAGAGAGACAAGCATTATTCTGCATTCGCGTGCGTCACATATTGAGTGGGCGAGGGGGGATCAGCAGCCGAGGAGGAGTAGCGCGCCGGCTTGTGGCGCGGTGCAGTGTTTATATATATATATATATATATATATATATATATATATATATATATATATATATATATATATATATATTTTCACTTCCACCTCGGCACGTGGAAGTGAACACCGTCCGAGCTATTGTCGATCGTTAGTGGATAATAGTTACGTTTCGTACTGTTTACTGTGAAGCTAGTTATGCGGCTGGCGATGTGGACTTTCATAGACCAAGATTAGTTTGTTTTATGGGTAGGTGTCATTGCTTTAATCAAATTTTCGACTACACTCGAACGAAATTATACAGCCGATGTCATTAAAACGGCAGTAGGCCTACATGCTGGGAAAATAGGGAACATTTGTAAATACAAGCGTGCTAACGGTCGTGGAAAGTGTTCGACTGATGACTATTATTATTTGATGAAGCAATGGAAGCACTGTCATTTTAGCGAAATCGCGATGCCTTTCTTTCGCTTGTTCACATTGCGTAGATAGTGCTAAAATCATTTCAAGTTTTTGGGTCGGTTCAATAGTAGGTTGCAGGCAATTCAGTATTTAATTAAATATATGAAGGCATTCACGCGAAATGCGTGCTTTTCTGCTTAACGAACACATCATTCCGAAGGTTCCTGTAGCGTCCGCGACGTTCCATTTATTATTTTGCCTGGAAACTTGTCAAATGAACGCAATTTTTTATTACCGTCGCGGAGATTCTGTAAATGTCGCCGGGTTTGACGCTGTCACTGCTGAAGCCTCTCCACATGTTCCGTGTAGTCGGCGTTACCGTATACTGCAGTGAACAGGGCTCTTCGTTTGAATGTAGTGTCGATGATGTTCCTTTCTTCTTCCGTTAGTACAAGGCTTCGATGCGTATACAATGCAGAAGATTGGTTGTGACAAGCGGGTTGTTGTCACGTTGCTGCGTTTGTACGAGCGCCGTCCGGTGCTATCTGCCCTTGGTGACACCGCCTAAACTCCACGTGTCGGGCGTCGACTGCGCCGTTGCCGTCCAGCAACAGGTTGCTGACAAACCGTCTGGACGAAATTGGCAGTTCAGAGTGGTGGCCGTCCAGTCTTTCTTAAGTGTCTTCATTCGAATCTAGTTTTGCCTCGAAAATAGTCCGCCGTCTTCGCTTGGAGCAGAGCAGAGAGAGATAGAAGTGTGGAATGGGGCCTTCTCCAAACTTCAACAGGCCAAGCACTCCTATATTTCTGCCATTGTGGCGCCTTTCGACAAAAAAAAAAAAAAAAGAGTATGCGATAAGCTGCCTTACGCATGCATAAATAAGTAAGGGCAATAGTCAGGAAGTGTTATCTGTGCCGCAGCTGTAATTCGGACAAGGGTGACCGATAAGATGCGTTAGGCAGGCATCTAAAAGCAAATACTAGTCGGCATGCGCTATCTAATCAAAAACAGTAGTTATTATGTGTTCACTGCAAGCGTGCCATGCCATATCGTGGGTGACTGATATGGTGAGCCGACCGCACTGTGCGTAGCGAATGATGCATTCACTATACTGTTATCATATAGATGCCATTATCACCGTCTGCAGCGTCATCAGAATTCCTTGCTTGCGAGGGGAACACCGCCTTTACAGAAAGCTGTCGACGTGGACTTCAAGGGATCCCGGACTTCCCAAGATTTCTGACTCCTTCTTTGTTTTGTCACTTTGTGGTCTAAGTCCTCTAACCTTGGAACGAACAAGCACCTGATATAATCTGCTATGATACTTTGCATGATTGAATATAGATAGGTTTGAGTACACAGGAGGTAGATGACGTCACGATGCACTGGCTCTCCTGCAAAATCTTGCTCGATGCCATGAATGTCGATGACGCCGGGGTTCAGCGTTGCGAAACAGCTGTAGTATCGAAGTAGGGTATCTTAACTTTTCAAGTTGATAAATGAGGTGCTTTTAAGCGCTAGAAGACTATGGAAAAGTTTCTACAAAAAAAATTATTCTTTTAAAACAGTACTGACGTGCCCCGCCACGGTGGTCTAGTGGTTATGGCGCTCGACTGCTGACCCGAAGGTCGCGGGATCGAATTCCGGCCGCGGCGGCTGCATTTTAGATGGAGGCGAAAATGTTTTAGGCACGTGTACTTAGATTTAGGTGCACGCTAAAGAACCGCAAGTGGTCGAAATTTCCGGAGCCCTCCACTATGGCGTCCCTCATAATCATATCGTGGTTTTGGGACGTTAAACCCCAGATATTATTATTATAGGAGTACTGACGTGACTTTTCCTGCTTTATTATTTACTTCTTTTTTTTGGGGGGGGGGGGAGGAGGAGTGATTAAGCTATCAATAAACCAAAGAAAAATATTGGCAAATATCACAGCCCTCTAGATAATTTACTATGTTACTTTAATGCCAAGTAGTTGAGGTATTGGCACGAAGGAATGATATGCCCCATGAAATCATGCATGGCTGGCCTTCGTTGGCCATCGTTGCATCTGTTTGCGCAGCCAAGAGAAATGTGCGTGGTACTCTTCATTACTATTATTGCGATAGCAATTATATGGACACTGTCGGCGGATTTTCGCCGTCGCCGTCATGTCCCGGATATGTGTATGTATGTATATATAAATAAAGGCCAGAAATAAAAATGATTCAGAAGAAAAAAATTCCGAAGTGCTCGACCGGGGTTTCGAACCTGCGATTCCTCGCTCCGCAGCTTGCTGCCTTAGACGTTCTCCAGGATACTAACGGCAGAATACAGAAACACGCGGCTTCCGGTGAAACACACGGGAAGCCACACGTGGCGAAATTATAATTACGCGAGACGCGGGCCATGCTGCATCCTTGCCCGCGCTGCGTTTGCGTCGTATCGCTGGCGACCCACGCTAGTTTTCCATTTTGGGGTTGTAGCCCTACGCCACTCGTGTCCAGTCGGCCAGGGAAAAAGAAGAGCGTCCCGTGGCTCGTGGTGGCGCATGATAGTGTATTAGATACGCGGAGACATGAAATCATATTCGGATGGGTGCTGGGACAAAGAAATAAAGAAGAAGTAAGAAGGACAAAGAAGTGCGTTTGGGCTGTAATTTTAGCCTCAGGAATATGTACCAACTGGAGCCAAGTGAAGTTTTATCTAGTGACCAGAGTCGACGCCCGCACTGAGGGAACGCGAGCGGTGGCTTCACGTGCCACTGCCAAGCGCCGTCTTTATTTTCTTCTCTTGAGGTCGCGCGCTCTGCGATTTGTTTGCCTCTCAAAGGAAGGCGCTGCAGGGTCTTGGGACAACGCGAGCGCAAGAGTCAAAGAGTGGCTTGCGTCAGTGGCGTAGCCAGTAGGGGGGGGGGGGTAGGCACACCGGGCCTGTGCCCCCCCCCCCTCCGAAAATTTTTTTCTGCCATGTGTTACAGTGCAGGAAGTGACACACGACCACACTTACCTACCCGGGCCCCACGTCAGATCAAGGGCATGCCCCCCCGAAAAAAACTTTCTGCCTACGCCACTGGCTTGCGTTCTGCACATGGTGTCCTGGCGGCTCGCAAATTTCTTGGGTGCCCAATTCTAAAACTGTCTTGCCGGAGTGTTTCGCCGGAGTTGGGATGTGCGCCTTCGAGTTGTACTTTGACATACAGGGCGTGGTCGACCGTGCTCGCGCGATTATGTCTTGAGGGGGAGTTTTGTACGTCTTCTGCTTTCAGCAAAGTTTGCGTTGAAGCTATAGACCACACGAAGGTCACTTTGCTCGCTGCAGCGGCCGCGTTTGCGAAAGGAGTGATCTGCTAGCTAGAAAGAGGCAAAGAAGGGTGTATAGTTGAAGTAACAGCTGTGACAGTTCGCGCTCGTCCTATGTATACATGTGCGTTCTTTTTGTGCGTCCTTCTTTGTATTTGAGCAGCGTGCTGCAAATGTCGAGCTGTGACAGTTGTTAGTTCGCACTCACCATGTGTGTTTTCTTTTTCCTGCGTCCTTTGTGCTTGAGCAGCGCGCAGCAAGTTTCTAGCTGCTTGCCGTTCTTCCTGTGACATTTCAATTTCTTGCTATCGCATTCATTGCTTCGCCCTTGAGGCGAAACTGTGACTTTTTTTTAATATCACCGTTGTTAGCACCGTCATCTTATCTAGCGTCGTAGCTGCACAGCGTAAGAAAATTTTGTTTTCTCTCTAGACGTCGCGGTAAAGCACCCGGTACGGTATTTTGGCTCCATCTAAAGCGTCAAGTTAAAATGCGGGCGTTTCCCGGCTTACATATTCCACTAAGCGTGAGAAGCGTAGGCCACAGAGTGCCTTCGAAATCTCGCTCAGAGAGGCAACTGTTTCGCTTATAATTAACGAGATCTGTGTGCGACAGTGTGCGTGGATGTGTTACGACTGGTACTGTTTGCATTATGGAAGAGTATATACGCGCACTTCGCATCAGTCCTTATGCTGCGCTTATGTGTAGCTTTCTTTACTTACGTCTGTATATAGTACAGATTTTGGGTGCAGCCTAGCGGCAGCCTGGACATATTTTCTTGCAAATAATATCATGCAGTTCTAACTTTGAGGAATTCACACATGAGTAGCGGGCAACGAACGATTGGAAGGAAAATGGTGGACACACAGCGCTGTGTGTGTGTCTTCGTTGCGTTTGCCATGCGCTGTACGTTCGCCTGAACAAGAAGGAGAGAGCGTGAGTGGTTTAGCACGGCGCAGCGTCGTTGTGCAGAAGAGAGCGGAAAAGAGAGGCCACCTTCTCGAGATATGAGTACCCACAACGCCGAGCGCCAGGTCAGGGTACCTCTCAAAGGCGGTGGGTGCTCGATGGGGAATCGAACCCTGTGCCTCCCGCGTCGGAGGTGGACGCTCTAAGCACTTGACCAATACTGCGGTCAGCTTAACAAGATCAGCTTGGAGTGCATCGACGCTCTCCCTTGCCTCTTCTCGCGGCGGCGCATCGTGAAACGCATCTGGACGAGAAAAACTGAAATATTTTTGGCGTAATTTCGAAACTCCAAAGCAGAGAAACTTGCGCTTCGTCATCTATATAATGACCGGTCGCGACTCGACTCCGGTTCTAGGAAGGCTCGAACTCCGTGTATGTGCTTGCTGACGTCAGTGGCGTTGTGACGTAGGCGGCCGCGGCAGACAGGTCTGTTATTTCTCCCATAAGCTAAAGGTGGCGGCGAGAGACAATCGGGGGACGTGCGCGCATCTGTCACCGCTGTCGTCGCGTGGCTTCGGGAAGCGAGGATTCAAAATGTGCGCATGGCGTGCGCGCATTGTGTTCGACGCCCAGCGGCACCTGTGACCATGCTGCATGGTGACAGTTGTGTTGTTCGCTGAGGCAACTTCTTTATTCCGCTTTCATTTCACTTCGCGATGCGGGAAAATGTGCGCGACATTTCTTCAATACACGTGTTGAATGCGCGAGTTTTTCTCTTGCCGTCGACCGTGAATCCCGCGGGTCGACGGCAAGAGAAGAGAAAGACAATGCCCGCCGCCATTTCTTTATTATTTTTCTCTTCTCGAAGCCATCAGAGTTGGCTGTTACTTATTGCTCGTTAAACGGTTTTGTGCGCCTCATCCATCAGTGCGAAATCCAAAGCCGGCGAAAGTGGCATCAAGTGTCAAAATCGTTTCGGGAAGGAGGAGTGGAGCCACGTGCGTGGAAGACTTGGGCGCATAATAGCGTCTCGTCCTTTTTCTTCACTACATCTGGATTTGGTAATCTCACATGCGCGTAGCCCTTGTCGCGAGGAAAAATAAAGGAAAAATTGGCCGCCTTCGCGTTTTTTGCTGCCTTTCCAGGAACCGCGCGTCAGTGAGCACATGTTTTGTTTGTTACTTAATCGATGAAGAAACGCTCGACCTTTAAAAGTAAACGGATACCGAGGAGGATTACAAAGCGAGCTTGTATGAGTATACGTCGTGCAGAAGAGGGTGGCCACGCATGGCCCGGAAGTGTCCGCCTCGTGAGGTCATAAAGTGACAGTCAATAATTGCTTATCGGTAAAGAACGCGTTCTCAAGAAACGAAAGAAGCAGCCTTTAGAAAGTGTATAGAACGTTTCTTGCCCCAGAAGAGCTGAAATACAAAAACAGCCCAAGTTCGTCGTGGCGTCAGAAAAATGATTAAATTCAGGTGTTTTGCGTGCCAAAGCCATCATATAATTATAAAAAAAATGTGCTAGTGGAGGACTCGGGATCAAATTTGACCAACTGGGGTGCTTTAACGTGCATCAGTCTGAGTACACTGGTGTGTTTTTATGCGAACGCCACGACGGCCGCATTTCGAAATCCGGCCGTCGGCGCTGGGAATCGGACCCGCGCTTATAGTCGATGCTTACAGTAGTGCGACACTTTCGCCTCTAAACTGTTTCGTCGGGTCGGTACGAAATTCAGGAAAGGGATGCTTGAGCTTCGGATAATATGGCGCTCGTTTTGATAACCGAACCTGCTGCTGCCAAATGAACGGGAACCATGTTTTTAACTTGCGAAACTTTTTAGTGTCGCACTATATATAATGTCCATGCTTGGATGATTCTTGTTGAACGCTGTGACACGTACCCTGCTGTGTGAGCGTGAAAAATCTAGGGACTTTAGCGTGAACCAGTGCGCGAGTGATATCCGAATCGTAGAATAACCGAGTATTCGGCGCATGTCGTGTGCTTTAAACGGCGAAGCTGCTCCAGCTGGGCGTGAAATGTCGTGACCCAAAATTATCATCGTGAACCGGCACGCGTTCTTTTCGTCCTCGTCGCTCCCAGAACACGTGCGCCGATTTGTCCGGGGGAAGCACAAAGCGAAGGAGAGTTGTGCGGAGGGGAGTGAAGAAGGAAAGAAACAGAGACACAGAAAGAAAGATATAAAGAATGAGAAAACCTTGAAAGAAATTCCTCACCAGGCGGCGGGATTTGAACGCGCGTACTAGAGTTAAGGCCGAACCATATAGAGCGTTTTTGCCGGCGTTTTCCCGGCGTTTCGTACGCCGGCGTCCCTCGACGTCGACGCTACCGGTGACGGTGGCCGAAACGTCCACCTCTGGACGGTCCAGACATCACGGGCGGCAGCGTCGACGCCGGAAGCAGTTCGATGGACGCAGAACCAATCAGCGTGCGGCTGGCAGCGACTTCCGCTACGTAACGGCGTCATCGCTGCTGCCAAGATGGCTGCCGCCCGCCTCGGATCTAATAAGTCGTCGCCGTGCACTGTGTGGCCCTTAAGTTCTCAACTGATGCTTGTATTTGACTTAGCTTGTTCCCTAGAAGCTTCGACAGCAAAGCGATCGTGATATCTTTGAAGTCTTTCCGAGTGCCGTACTCAAGTTCATCGGTAGGCTTAGCAGGAATGAGTGTATTGGCCGAATACGTGGCCTCAAAGATGTACGGCAGCTTCAAGCTCAGAGGCCATATATTACAAGTTTGTGCTTCTTCTTAATGCCAATAGCTGGCGCTACAAGTCAAATAAAAAAAAATACTTTTCGATGGCGTTGTGTCACTGTGACTCGTTTTCTGCACCACAGAACTGCTAATGAGACATAAAAGCTATAATCAGGGATATATCTTTGTTGGTCCATTGACGGAAACTGTACGACTGCTTTACGAGGTGTCAGGTTCATTCCCTCTGGTCACACTGTGTGACGCTGAGCTAACGCTCTTCATATGGTTTGCCGCCCTCTCTGACGGCGTTGATGCGACGACGCCGAGGGACGCAACGCCAGGAAACGCCGGCAAAAACGCTCTATATGGTTCGGGCTTTACTGTATATGCTACCTTTAGGTAGCAGAATTGCGCATAGGTCCGGCTAGCGACCACAGCTATACGGTGAAGTCGCACTTCGTTTTTGCAGGCGACATGCCTACCGTGTCGCCGATTAACATGTCAGGCGTGTCGAAGACCAGCGATAAACTTCGGCTGTCGATGACAAGTGTTAATTCAGTTCGCTGCCGCGGCGGCGTCGAGAAATACAAAAATTAGCCCGAGCGTCAGCTTCTCCGCAATGCATGGTTGCTAGCGGCGTTTGGAAGACAGATGCGCAACTCTGCTACCTAAAGGTAGCGTATACAGTAACTCCAGCACGTACCAACGATCCGAAAAACGAGCGTCTTAACCATTCGGCTATCCATGACCGCTGACAGAATCTAACATAGCCTTGTATAGTATCGTATATGCACTTGACGTCATCCGAGAGGAGCGCTAGCGGCGGGGTCGCCATTTTGACGGTCCGCGCACGCGCAAAAAACTCGCTGCACGCGCTCTGTCAGAGATCCGTCCGGAACACCCCCTGCACGCCGACGCACGGACAGCACGGACGGCGTGTACGAACGGAACTCCAAGATGGCGCGGCGATGGTGTTGCCGCCTTGCGGATCAAGGCTCAGTGCATACACCCTGTAGCATTAGCAGGGGTGTACAAAAGGTACGAAAGGAGGGAAAGGAGGAGGGGAGAGAGTAAAGAATAGCATATAAAGAATGAGAAAGAAATGGTGAGAAAAAAAAAGATAGAAAGAAAAAGGAAGCAAGCGGGAAATAAAGAGAGAGTACGACAAAGATAGGAAAGAAAGAGAAACAAATAGAAATACAAAGACAGAGGGAAAGAAATATAAATAAACAGCGACAAAAAAAGACAGAAAAAACAGAGAGAAGAGAGAAAGAAAGAGCGGGAGAAAGATAAAATTAAAGAGAAACAAAGACGGCCGCTCAGCTCTCTCGAGAAGTAGAGAGAATTGCCCAGCGAACGGCGACGGGCCCGTGCTTCGCTGTGCTAAGCTTTGGGCGACTTAGCGCAAACTTCCCGAATTTTTTTAGATGTAGCCGAAATGAAGAAATCTATAGTGTGCTTAGGTGCACTTCAAAGAATCCGGCCCGCTCCTTGCACTTGCAGTTTAGGAACGCCGCACGCTGTGGTTCAGTCATCATCATTATGGGCACTCGATTTGCGCAGCAAGGGCTATGAGCGGCGAGTGGATGGCTCTGGATTATTTTTGACCACCTGGGGCACCCAGAGTACGCTGCAGGTATTTTTGTAAACACTTCGCCTCTCCCATCGCGTAATGCGCGCGCGCAGTTGTCAATCAAACACCCTCGCTACCATAGGAGAATTCATGCACTTAGACGTGTATTTATACTAAAGTTGCACCAGCTTTCAGCGCACGCACGCACGCACGCACGCGCGCGCGCGCCGCACACACACACACACACACACACACACACACACACACACACACACACACACACACACACCACACAACACACACACACACACACACACACACACACACACACACACACACACACACACACACACACACACACACACACACACACACACACACCCAACACACACACATCATATAGGTCCCGATTACGAAGCGCGGTCACGAAATGATGTCACCCGTGGTTAAATGTAGGCCTTGTCGCCTGCGGCTGAATATGCTGGTCAGCTTACGTCGCTGTTTACTACCGGGAAACTTACGAAAGCTTATATATCGACCTCACCTTCTTTTTTTGCATTTCGGTGCGTCCGTCCGTTGTGCTGCCGTTCCCGGGGTAAGCGCCGCGAGTTGTGTAACAGCTGCGAATGCATTGTTTACGTAAGGCAAGCCACGGCCAACGCACCTTCGCGGCTACGAAGCCTATATATTGGCCTTCATACAAGAGCGTCGCTTGCATTTTTTAAACGTTTATGTGAACATTGTAAAATCCACATTTACGGAGGTGCTTTGTTTCTTTGTTCTCCCGAAAGGAACCCACTTATCCGCCTGGAACACAACGAATAGACACCGAGAACTCGAAAACATGCACGTGTAATGGAATGCAAGGCAACTTATTTTTGACGACACGTTAACATTAAACTTCGCGAGCTGTCGGCGGTGTGCATCGAGACGAGACTGTTTACACTATAGTATAGAGATGACACAACATAGCTACGCTGATTTACATCCGTCAAAGCTAAGTTCTTCGGCTGAACTAATATATATATATATATATATATATATATATATATATATATATATATAATATATATATATATATATATATATATATATATATAATTTTTTTTTTTTGCTATATAGCGGTTTTGAGGAATCAGTCGCTTCAGCGCTCTGGTCCGCGTCTTCCATAAACTATGTAGTCTTCCTCCACCCCCCCCGTTATATATCCCCCATCAGGTTCTTAAAAAAAAAAAAAAAACATGTCAGAAAGCACACCCGGTTTTCTCGGAGTGTGTTAGGGCACCTTACAGTATAGGAACTCGAGGCACAATTCTTTTTTCTCGAACTTCGTATGTATTCAGTTTCCAAAAGGAAGTATTTTAGAACATAGTTCCTGGAAATAAGTTTACTTCCATGCTCAAGGTTCTTTTTTTTTTTCGCTCACAAAAGTATGCGTCATGCAATGATGTACAAGGGAAGGTGTGTGCGCAAAGAGGTGAGCAAATTCTAATGTCGGTTTGTTTTTATCTATACAGCCATATAACACATCGTTCGCGTACATTCAATGCATGAAAAACAAAAAGGTGACACTATACGGCATTGGAAAGCATTGAAAACGCGTAAAGGTCGCGATCGATCGCAATAGCCGCGTCTTTGGCGGTATAAAAAGAAAAATGACGGCCTTTTTCGTGCGACCGTGTTAGTTGAGTATGTGCGTGATTTATGGAATTGAACGACGTAGTCGGGGAGACGACGCCCTGTGATCGAGTCGTCGGCCTCCCATCGTTCCTATTGGACCAGCCGATGTCCCGGTTTCCCGCGATTCCGATTATATGCATATTAAAGGGGCACTACAGAGAACAACGATTTTTCTCGTATTAGTAAATTACGCTTTCACGATGCCAAAAAACACCGCGCTTACTGCTAGAAAAATGAAGTACATTGCCTTCTGAAGGAGCCAGAGACTCAACAGATCAAATTTCGGGAAATTTCGTTGAGGCGATGCGGCCACAATGTAAAAAAAAAACAACAACACTGAAATCCCTGACGTCACCATCGGAGATTTCGGCGGGAAATTTAAAAGTGAAACATTTGACATTGATTTTCTTATCTGTGGTGGCCAATTAATGACACTAGTTTTCAGAGTGTAACTTATCAGTCTAAACTAATTTATTGTTTTACTTTAGTGTCCCTTTAACGCGAAATCTTTATACGGCTCAGGAGTAAAAAAATCCGGCGTTGACAAGACGAATGGTACCAAGAGTCATGTGTGGCGCGTACCCACACTCCGCCGGCTGAGAATTAAAGTCAGTTAAAGATAAATCAAGGGTGAATTAAAGTAGCGAAGAATGCCAAGCGATTAGAAGTCACCATGAAGTGAATTAAGGTGAATCACACGTGAATCACTTGTGAATCAGTTAGTTTTAAATGTGAATGAAATGTCGAATAAACAGTGAATCAAACGTCGGAGTTATTTAGGGTGAATTAAAAGGTTAATCAGACTTGAATCAGCCGCGAATCAAACGTGAGAGCATAGGCTTCTTTCCTTAGCGTTAGCTAAAGGTATTGTCAATTTTTCATGTTTCGAAACGCCGTCAACGATACATGCGTACGGGACGTCATGATATTTACTCAAGTGCGAGAATTTTTAATTTCTTTGAAAACAGTTGTGCAGCGTGTCAGCGCTTTATTGCATTGGTTAAACCGGCGCACGTGTGCTGCACCATCTTGATTGTAGCCCGTATGCTTGGATCCAAAGGTTTTGTTTTGCTTTTGTTTGTTTTTGCCGCAGCATTTGTTGTTTCCCAACGTTCTGTCGCGACTGTAACATTGTATTCAAATTGATAATTTAATGGTTGGACCTGTACTCCAACCTTTCTTCTTTTGCTGATTCTTGGGACTCGGACGTGCCCCGCACAAGCGCAGCAAGCATAGCTTCAACGTCACTGATGTGTTGTGAACGCTTGTAAACGTGGGTGAAGTCAGTTTTTTCTCTGGATGCGCATATCGAGGCACTTATTGTCGACTTGATTGGGGGTAACCATTAAGTACCTACTTACTTCACTACGCTTTTTACCGCAAGGGTAATTTTGCAATTACGAACCAAGATGCCAGACCAGCCTCGGAGCGTCCTGCTCTCAAAGTGTCCAGTGCGGCAAAGGACGTACGAATTTGCTCGGCGAGCACGCGATGCACGCGTCTGAAAACGCAGATCTTGGCACCGCGCTCCTTTTTGGGGCCGCAAAAGGTCTTGTCAGGGTGCGCAGTAATCGAGCCTGGAGCTTCAGCTCGGCAAGCTGGTTTCTGCAGCAGTCGGCCTGTGCGTGACTATATGCAGGCTCATGTGGCTGGACTCTGGAGGCGGTGACGTCACGCGGCCGCCGTTTCGGCTTTCTGCCCAGAGCAGCGCGCTGGTCGATGGCGGCACGCGGGCCTTGAGCTGCTAAAACGCGAGCTGCCCCGCTGCGTGTTGCCACGGCAACGGCCCTCCTAATCACGGCCTGCTGCAGGGTCCCCTCCCGCACACGGGGCGCTGGCTGGCTCGCTCCCGCTGGGCCACCCGCCGCCGCTGCTGCTCGCGGAAAAAGGACAGGTTTCTGTTGGCCGCCTTCGCGCAGCTCCGTTTCTTGGCCGACCAGGGAAAGCGACGACTGCCGGCAACGACACACTCCAGGACAGTCTAGGCACGCAGTCGCGATCAGCACCGCGAAATATTCTTTCGCAGTGTACGCACGAAGGCTAAAATCACGCTAAAAACCGATACATGCAGAAAAAAAAAATAATAAGATGGTTTTCTTTGCTGATACCGGGGTCTCGAGCGGCTGGCGCTTTAGTGTTGCGTGATCTCGCTGTTTGACTCGAACTTCTGCGAAGTGCCGGCTGAAGCGTCCTCTGTATAGGCTGCTCTTCGTTCTGCACGCACGTTTCAGTCGATCAGAAGAATCGTTTCTGTGCAGTGAATATTAAAGGCTCATTTAATGATATTTGAATACTATGGCGGCTGTCAAGCGCGCATGGTCTTGGTATCTGCGCGCTCCTGGTACGGGAGAACGGGCCGCGACAGAGCAACGGAATCAAAGGAGTGAAGAGTTCGCAGTCTGCGCTTAGGATCGCGGTTGTGTTCGATCGTGCATACAGTGAGGAACGCAATACAGTGAGGAACACTGAGAAAAGTGAAGACGTAATTAGCAGCGATTCGGTGGTCACTATTACTTGCCCGTTAAGAAGATATATATAAAAGAAGAAGAAGAAGAATGTGCCATATACATACAGGCGATGCGCTTCTTGCTCTTTCTGTGACAACAGTGAAGAGCAGGGCAATTCTGGACCTTCTTTCGCGCTGTCATTGTTCCTGTAGCATTCTCTGCTTCGTCCTTACCGTGCGCGAAGTAAGCAAAACCGCCGCTGGGGATCGTATACCAGCGCGGCAGTGTGCCGTTGGGACAGAGAGGAACTCAGTGGTCCGGCTCCAAATTCATGCGGGGTCTTCAGGCTATGACTTCAGTGGCGAAGCCGGCAGGTCGGTAACTCTTTGAAGGTGACATCATCGTAGTGAAATGCTTGAGATGACGACGTTGTGTGCTCGGCAAGTGAGTCGCAGGAATCGATCATGTCTGCTGCTCTCTCGCGCCCCGAGACCACGGAGCCTTTTTTTCTGCTGAGCCCGTTTCTTTGTTGTCACCTCGTAATTTTCTTTTTTTTTCTATACCAGCGCCATCGGGGCGGCATAGTTTCGGGCCACTGCATGCCCGAAAAACGTACTACGATATAATGAAATTGGACCTCGCGCGCGCTTCCCGACATTAAAAATGCATTATGGCGTTTAGTGACGTCACTGGCCGTTGGACACCTTGTCAGGAATGTCGTACGCGAGGTCGCCTATTGCTTATTTGAGATCTCGCATATCCGCATATACTTCGTGCTTGGTGCGAAAGTATACCATTTCACAGCGTTCGAGTTAACAGAACTTCAAGTTCTCGACTCTAGATCAACACTTGGATGAGCACGTGTCGTAACAATAATAATTGCAAGTTTCATTACATCGAAGAAAAGTGAGACTAACGCGAAACACCGTCACCGAGTTGATGCAACAGAGCCGCACACATCCCGCATGTTGATTGCCAAGCCGCATGTCAAACATGAACGTTGCATAGATGAGCATTTGGGCAGTGAACAATAAAATATGCCTCGATATGCTTACGCCGTGATACGGGATGTCATGCCTCAAGGGGATTTTAAAGGTATATAATGATAAATGAGGATGATGAAGTACGATGCGGCCGTATACGCCAAAGCAGCTCCGAAATGAATATTTAGCGGATTCATCGTCAGCGCCTTATGTACAGACGCGTTGCCCACGCAGTCATAATGAACGGTGCAAATCGATTACCAGTCGTGAGTCGTAGTCTTCGAGATCATGCCTGGGATAGCGGGAATTGTGTTGGAGTTCACCTTGTGAAAGCACTCCTTGATGAGCACAACCTGGTCCTGATTCATATTTGCGACAGAGGTTGTTATTGTGGTCGTCAAGAACAACACTTGTTCGCGATAATTCCCCGGCCTCGTGCCCCCTTCTTCCCCTAGCTGCCCACAAAACAGCCTGAAGTTGGGATGCCAGGTTGAGGAGGTCTGGCTCAGTGGCGACTATACGTATTTAATGCAGTTATAGCTCCGAGCGTGGCGCTCTGCGAGATCTTGTAAGCAGGCTGCTGAAGCTCACTACGTAATGGTTGACATGACTAGTCATCTCGGCCCGATCTAGCAGCGACATAGCCGGATTATCGTTACTGAAGACCTCGTAATCTTTCAATAGAGCTTCAGCGGTGCATTTTGTAGAGTGCTACGTATACTTAATAAGTGAAAGTTATAATAAACCTGCGACATCAGACTGTTTCAGACCTCGGCCGAGCGGGAATGACGGTCTACCAGTTTTCTTTTTTCTAATCTCTAAAACTCTTCTTTGCCCAATTCCGTCGACAACGCGGCAGTCGCTGAGCCGAGTCAACACGGCGTGGTGCATTCGGCATGACATCGAGCGGTTTCCCTGGGCTTTCATGCTGTCTCAACAATCAGAAGGCGCTTTATAGTCACGCTCTCAAGAAACACAACACTCGCGTGTTCGGTTAGAATACGGAGTTTCGCCAACACCACCTGGAAGAAAGAGGTTGTGCCAGTCTCGACGCCGCGGTTTCGTGTTCACTCGGCGGCCTTCGCGGCCGATGGGCTGTGCACACGCCGGCGACGTCGCCGGGAATCTCGATCTTTGCCTCGTATTTTGGCGTAACCCGGCGGTGGGGGGTAACAGGAAGTCGGTGATTTCTAAGCCGCTCCGTATCGCGTGCGATAAACAGCCGAAGGAAGGGCGGCGCGACCGAACAGCCGGCGGACAGCGCGGTGCCTTTCTTTCTCACAGGTGTAGTCGCCCGGTGGCTTCCTTCCACACACACACACATGCACACCTTGACTGCTCCACAGCTTTGCCAGCAGCGCATCGAAATAGAAGGGAAGAGAGGGGTGTCCGAGGGCATCACGAAAGTGCAAATCGTTCGGTGTCCGATTCTTCTCATCCCCAGCATGAGCCCTGACTTGTAGAGTTCCTTCGTTAGCTTTTCAAGACAGGAGTTAAGGGAAAGATGGAGGCATGAAGCGATGAGAGAGAGAGAGAGATACGAAGAGGAAAGGCAGGGAGGTTAACCAAGCTTTGGCTCGGTTGGCTACCCTACACTTGGGGTGGGGGAATAATAGAAAAGGGCAGAGAAGAAAGAAGAAGAGTAAGAAAGAGATGGATGAACAGCTTGAAACTACACAACACGAACTCGCGCTGTTAGTTCATAGGCGCTCGTGAAGTCCGGTGGTCCTCAAGAAGCACAAGAGGGCTTTCGTGGCCTGAGGATCGGCGAACAGGGAATCTCGCTGACGTTTCGACAAGTGGACTCGTTTTTGCCAGGGCAGCCTTCCTTTTAGCAGCGTGTTTATGTGCTCACTCTCCTCCTCCACTTTTGTGGTTGGGGGAGAGTGCGCATAGCGAACACACGCTGCTAAAAGGAAGGCTGCATGCCCTGGCGAAAACAAATCCACTTGTCGAAACGTCAGCGAGATTCCCTGTTCAACGATATCTCACCATTTACTATCTTTCATCTGCTTTCCATACAGCGACAGTGATACGCTACCTTGTTTTTTGTCTTCCAGTTTTGTTAGCGTGCTTTATCGCTCAATTCTGACCAGCTAGTCCCGCAAACAGTGTGGCGTGTCACGTTTTTTTTTCGGGGCGCCTGTTCGGTTTCAGTCCATGGCGAGCCCCCGTTGTACCTTCAACTCACCAGGCGGAAGTATTTGACGATGGCTTCGTGCTTGTCAACTCTTTCGGCTCTTCGCGTTGAGGCGTGTATGACGGGTCACTCCTGCTGAGATCGTATACAAGCCTGTCCAAACTTCAACATTGCTGAGGTCACTCGCTTTACGCGCGTTTTGAAGGCTTCCCATTCTTAAAGGGAGCAAATGGCGATCGAGAAGCGAGGCCCGTAGCACTGAGCATGAGTACGTGCAGATCGCTCTTTATTAATGCCTTCAAACCAGTCGCGTTCGTGCACAAAAGAATCATATTAGAAAGACGGAAGACGTACGTCATTTTGATGGACGAAATCTCTAAAGGCGGTATGTTCTGCGACCTGTAGAAAGACATGTCGCGAGTTTGCGGTGACATTTCTGTCGTTTTTAGTGTGGGCATGTTGTTCCCAACCTTGTCGCCCTTTCGGGGTCCTCGAGTTCCTCAAAAGTGTTCCGCCATCCGAGCACACTATTTTTCAAATAAATCAAAATTAAATTTGGGGGTTTAGCTAAAACCGCACTGGTGCACACTGTATATAAAGGGGGACAGCCCGGATAAACGATATGCTTCCACGCCGGTTCATGACAGCGATAAGCAGACGCGGCGGTTATCACTTGTGTTACCGCTAGCAAAACGTGTCCGTCGCACAGCCACCACCATCGTCGCTGCCCTGTCGAGGCAGCGCAAGTGGGCAAATGCTATGGTCGTTTGCATGCGGCGCGTTAGCGAGCTCTAGAATCATCGCGCACACTGGCGTGCAAGCGGGCATGTCACGTGGTGTTTTTTGTATTTCGCGGGCATCTGAGTAACCAGAAAAACACTAGTACCTAATAGATAGAAAGAAGGTTAGAAAGTTTCTAATCGGACGTTTTGCAAACCGCTCTACAACTTGCTCGTTGGCATTTTTTGTCCAGCTTCGTTGGTTCAAAAGCTAGTTAATTAAAGTTGTCTAATTAAGCAATTAATCAAAACACAAAAAATAGCCTGACTTACTCCATGCAATAGTCAGCAACATGCATTTGGTCGCGTCGTCCTTGAGTGTGTCAGTATATTTTAAAACTCTGGCTAAAGATAGCTGTAGCACCATATATATATATATATATATATATATATATATATATATATATATATATATATATATATATATATATATATATATGCGGGCTTATAGTCTTCAGGATGATCGTGCATACTTGTGTATAAGCCGCCCCCATGCGTGTATAATGCTGCGAAGCTGTTTCTTGTTTTTGTTTCTTCGTCGAGACGCATGCGTTGCAAACGACAGCAGCGTCGCGCAGCGTCGGTAAAGTTCTGTTTTCGCATCCCGCCAACAAAGTATCTGTTGCGCGAAACAGGCTGTAAAGCAGCGTATTATTTGCGCAACGTCTGGCTTCTGGGCTCCGAGCAAGGCACGTTATTACTTCTTTTTTCTTTTCCGCAATGCATAGTTTTGCGAAATGCTGCACGGGCCGGCCGGTGTCGCTGGACCGAGAAATAAAGAGAGAGAAAAAGAAAAAGAACAGTGCGAGCTTAGCGTCTCTTTTTGGTGGCTTCTTTCCCCGTCTGCGCCTTCCAAGTTTCCGCCTGCCTCGTCGACCACCTCTATGCCGCCGGCGAAAGCTTCCTTCGGTCGCGTGCTACAATGTTGCGGTCGGAACGGACATGAAAACAATAAAAGCGATAGCCTTCACGATTTTGACATTGGCAGTGTCCACGACGGCACCATATCCCATGGGACGTTGAGCTTTGGCGATAGAGAGAGAGAGAGAGCAATTCGTGCTTTGGTGCTCGCTGTGCTGCAGTCCATGCATTGTCCAGCGGCTTAGCCTATAGGCTTCGAGCTGTTACGTGCCGCTGCTCGCCTTGCGGCGCTTACGTCCGAACCGCGCGATCGGCATGGCGGCCATGTTGTCTCTCTGGCTCACGCGCGAATGTCGAGGGGCGTTATATTCCGTTTCTATATTGTCTCTCATCATTTCAGCGCCGCGCAGTGCCGACACTGCAGTGCCCGATCGTGCCTTCCACGTTTTACCACCACTCACTGGTGCTGTGCGGAGAAATGAGAAATTGGGGGCCCCTGGTCAAGCGCCATGGTTTGCACGAGAGAGGGCTTAGCAAATAACGGCTGGGAGGTCTTCGAGGAAAATAGGGTGAAACAGACGCTATATTAAAAGGAGTGCATGGCCAACGCAATCATTGAGCGTAGTAGTACCTTGTAAACGTACTGTGTAAACGTATTGATTTGATTGAGTATACGTACTACAAGATATTGCTTACTCGCTTAAAGGCCAACTCCGGCGATTTTTTGGCCATGTCAAAGTAATGGTGCTTTTATGTTCCTGAGACGCTCCTGTTACGGGCCCGATAGCAGAAATACTCGGCAAATTGGAGAATAATTTTAAATAAGCAAGAAAGCGCAACACCGAAACCGAAACCCAACCGAGTGTACTGTCTACGTATGACGTAGACGTTGTTACGAACGAACCGGAAGTCGTGCAAGGCATGCCGGTCACGCCGGCGCGGAGTATGAAAACTGTGACAGCCGGGACGACCAGCGAAGCGCCGGCCAAACCAACGCTGTCTGTCGCCTTGTGCACAGCAGACGCTCGCTGTAGCGGCCTAAGCGCCGAAGTTAACGGTGCCCTCGGCTGCGTCACTTCCGCCGCCTTGCCAACACTGACGTCACAGACGCAATGTTGCCAATAATTGTGGGAAGCCAGGAGGGCGTTTGCAGACAATCTTTAAAATTCATTTGCAAACAATCTGCGCATGTCTCAAGCCTGTAATTTGGCATAAATGACGGAAACGTGCAAAGGAACTTACCCAGCGAATTTCACTGAGATCCATCGACCTCGAAAAATCGCCGGAGTTGGCCTTTAAAGGGACCGACAACCAACTTTTGTGGTACCCGTTTTCTTGAGTGCAATGGGAAGCTTACCGGTCAGAGCTTCTAATCACGGAGTGGTAACGCGGAGAACGCCGTAAAACATTTGTAATCAGAGTTTTGCGATCTGCAGCGATTATGCAGTCCTAATATCACATGCTGCAAACAGTGAGAGGTGAGCGCGATAGCGATTATACGCCAGCAGTGGTGACAAGTTATGCCCTAAGTATGAAAAGGCAATGTTACGTTTGCAAAGCCTGCGGTGCCGCGACTACTGCCTTCTAGCCTATTAAATTATTTTACAATAGTTATAGCGTTTTTCTGGGGCTTCTTATAGAAGTACTTTGGCCGTACACAGGTCGCTTTATCACATTTTAGTCAAGCCAAGCTAAGCCTTCGAAAACGAAACAAGTGGTAGGATACACCAGCAGTGCTGTTCATGCATATGGTAGCAATCCTCCACAGAACAGTAAGTCGATGGCATTTTGCGAGCAGCAGCGCAAACTCGCGTGCTATTCTTCAAAAGTCCGATACGACGAGAGCAGACGAGAGTCGAGCTACGCGGGAAACGCCGCCGGACGCCGCGCGCATGCGCCGCAGCCTCCGTTTCACTGGAAGCCACGAAAGCAGCGCCGCATCTGATGCTTTACTTCTTTTACCTTAGAAACAAACGGGAATTGACAATAACATACATATTCAAATTTTCAGCCTTCGTTCTGGTGCGTGTAAAAGCATTAGACTACGTACAACAAAGTGCTTAAGACTGCATACGTCTGGTTCATGGCGCTCGCGCTAGGCTGCGCGACATACCGGTTTTTGTTACTTTTAAACGCGATTTGAAAATATAAATCCTACTCAGATCGCGAAAAGTATTCTGGAATCTGTCACTATAATTCATGGCCTTTTCATTTCCACCAGGATCTAATCACCCATTCTGGCCAGTTGTCGGTCCCTTTAACTCGGAGTAAAAAAACGAAAGAAAAAAGACGTCTTGCGGCACTAATGCCTTATAGACTGACTCATAAATCCGCCCTCAGCCTATAGTGGTGTTATCGTAGAATGATTATTTGTGAAGCAGTTTTCGCTTAATTTATTTAACATATTCTAAGCTTAGATCCTTTCCCCATTACTTGAGCGGTTTCAATTTTTCCGGCGGCCGCCGCGGTGGCGCATTGATAAGGGTGCTTGGCTCGAGTCGAAAGACGCGGGTTCGATCTCGGCCGCGGCGCTCGCATTTCGATGGAGGCGGAATGCTAGAGGCACGTGTACTTAGGTTTAGAGTATTTGTCGTGATTACGCGAATAAAAGTGCTCTCAGAGCAACGCAGCAGCAGGCGCTGTTAAACTAACGCTTGCGCAATCCTTTCTCCTATCTCTTGTCGCAACGGTTATTGGCGAAAGAATGCAGCGCCGAAAGCATTGTAAGCACGTTCGGAGTGTAATCTTAAAAGAAAAAAAAATGCGCTTTAAGATGCACCCTCGCCGCATTCATTGTGAAATGCAAATATAAGCGTATACTACTAAGGGGGACTCGCAGGGGCCCTTCTGATGACAACCGTCACGGTGTTTTGTGTATAGCTTCACAAATGCCGTGTTAAACGGCATTTGTGAAGCTATATCTATAGGTACAAGAAAAGTTTCGACAAAATATCGACAGCAGTGCTGATCGCGGGTATTAGCGTTCACCTCGCAAGCAAGCAGCGTTAGAAAGGAAAATGGTCTTGTTTCGGAGAATACGGCCTTGCAAAAACTTTGCGAGTCATTCCACTGAAGGAGAATGACCAGCGAAACACACGATTTAGAGGTGACACAGAATTTCGAGTAGTAGCCGATCACACACCCTGCAACTAAATCCGAAATGTCTGTCCTGAAAGTCACCCGCCATGGCGATGGCGGGTGACACCACACCACCGTGCACGGTGGTGTGGTGGTTACGGTGCTGAACTGCTGACCCGAAGGTCGCGGGATCGAATCTCGGCCGTGGCGGCCGCATTTCGATGGAGGCGAAATGCTATAGAGCCTCATATCGTGGTTTTGGGACGTCTCTTTTGGATTTAGCGTGTGCTCCTTTCAAGCTTCTAACCTGAGTAGCATGAGACGTCTTTCTGCCACACACTCCGTCTGGCGTCGTCTCGTCTAGTTTGCCACGTGCGCTTGGCCTTTCGTGCGCGATTCTCATCGGTGTTTGCCGTCCTCCTCACTTTTAGTAGATGCCCCCCCCCCCCCTTCCCGCTGGTGGCGTATGCCTAATTTGTGCGGCACACACGTTTTTTGTTGAAGCGTGCCCGCCTCCCTGTGTTTCGCGATGCCGCTTTCCTCCTGCGCGCGAGCCTGCTTCGTACGGAGCTGCAGCAGCGGCCGAAGATTGTGCGGGCACTTCGCCCTGCGACGACAGGCCGATTTCCGATATGCGACGTCCGTATTTCTGAGTCGTCGGCGGCGTCTCTCGCAAATGTTTGCGCGGCCGTATGTATGTGTCGACATTTTCGAAGCTCGATTTATTTTCGCGCGGCGCCGCGCCATTGTCCGCAGCGTAAGCGTCACCGTTTCTGCCTTGGGCACGACGTTTGCGCGCGAAAAGGTTGTTGGGCGTCTTCCGATTTTCGTATTCTTTTCTGTTGCCTTTTCGAACCCGCCGATCGCGCGCGTTGTAGCCGGCTCCCCGGAGCCCGCAAGCCGGCTTTGACGCACGCGTCCAGAGGCGAGGAAGAAAGTAAACAGCGGCGCGCAATTGATAGCCTTTTGTTGCACTCTGTCGCCTTGGGTTTTCTTTCTCTCGCTTTTGTTTCCTCCCTCACCTCGTCGATCGCACTGACCGGGTTGTTCGTGTGGGGTGGAAGCAATCACCTGCGGCCCATTGTGAGGGCGGGTACTGGTGGCTGCGCGCGTGCTTGTACTAGAGCCGGCCAATGGCGCCTCCACAGTCGGCGCCCGTTTGTATACATTGTTATCCTAGAAGAGCCCCGGTTTGTCTCCTCTCTTCATTCGCGCTGTTTCCTCAGCAGATATGAACCAACCAGCCCAATTACGTTAGTACAGCTATGCACGGCGTGTGTCACTTTTTCCGATGCCCTTTCGAAATATCCTCCCGGCCTGTGAAACTTGCTCTAAAGAAAGATATAAAAAGAATGCACGGATCAAGTAAAAAAAAAAGAAAGCAAGAAGAAACGGAGCGCACACTTTCTTTCTTTTCTTTGTGCTTTGGAAAGCTGCTCACCACAGACACATACGTTCCTACCGCTGGCACCACCAAGGGACGACGATTACGCCTTCCTTCTGGCCATGCACACGGCGAGCGCAGTGGTGTCTGACTGTGAAGAAGGAGGGGGTTTCGTTGTCTGTGCGATAAGCCTCCCTTCCCGCCTTCGTAGCTCATTCTTCTCTCGACCTAAGTTATCGCAGATGCACTTACGTTGCAGTGAAATTAATCGTCATGGCTAACTAGGGTGGTATTGCCGAATCCGTCGTCGTTTGTAAAGTGCACGAGCATTCTCGCCGAATATTCATCTGGCAGATCGGAACCTTTCCATGGGGATTAAAGAATTAAATGGTGAATGTACTACACTTGCGCAGGCACCGTTTTCGAGGCTGTTATAAAAATACAGCGTTGTCCCAAAGAAAACGCAGCCTCGGTCTTGTGCGGGCCGCACCGAGACTGGCATGCAGGCCCCCAAACAGAACGGGGGGTCTTCGCGGCGTGCACGGTACATTTGGCCGCAGCTCGGCGGCAGCAGCTGGCTGCCTTCGGTGTCTGCGACGGGGCGTGGGACGCGGGGCTCGTTTCGGCAGCCGGGCGTCGCCAAGGAGGCGAGGCCACAGCTGCACATTAGGGCGTTTGCGCTCGCTTCTCCCGTGACCCCTGATGGCCGGTGTCTGAATAGTCGTCGAGTAGTCCTGCGGGACGATCATGCATTGCCCTCGGAGCGTGTTGCGCGCCCGGCAGCTCCAAAATTCAGGGCCCGTATTCACAAAAACGTATATTCGGAAAACCAACGCGAGAACGACGGAGAACACATAGAAAACGAAGGACACAGGACGAGCGCTGTTTAACAACTGAAATTTATTGAACAAAGCTGAACACACGAACAACCAACGCCATGCGTACGCAGGATTCTGTAGACGGATACAATTTTAGAAGTCCGCGGCATTTCCTCCTGAAAGGCGGATGAACACAAGTCCGCACCAACGGGCGCCCACTCCTGACTGACGTCATGAGCGGGACCGCCGGTGATCTTGCCTTCGGAGAGCACTGCAGAGTGCGTGAGAGGGACTGTGTCCTTTAGGCGATCGGCTGCCGCGCTTCGGTCGTCTGGGCGGGGCCTCTCGGGACTTCGTAAGTTGTACCCGACTATAGGTCACACAGGATTCTGCGCGCGCATAATGTTGGTTTTTCGTGCGTTCAGCTCAATTAAATAAATTTCAGTTGGTAAACAGCGCTCGTCCTGTGTCCTTCTTATCCTCAGTGTTCTCCGTCGGTTTCGCGCTGGTTTTCCAAGTATGCATCGATTCCAACTCGCCCACCTTTCTATCTTTTCACAAAAATGTCTTATTGTAAAAATTTTCGCAAGGGAATATTTCAGCCAATCACGATGCGAGACACACAGTTAGCGAAGCCGGCTTACCAATGAAAAAAAAAAAAAAAAACACTTACGAAAGAGAAGTTTTGTGAATTCGGCCCTAGCTCTTTTTGCCGTCACCTTGGTCTCAAAACTTGTGAACCAGCCGTGGTATAACTTTGTGGCTGTCGTATTGCATTGCTATAAGCTCGAGCGGCGGCCGCATTACGATGGAGCGCTATGCAGAAATGCCCGTGTAACGCTTAGCTTTTGGTGCACGTGGTCGGTGTTCATATGTTCGTCGGAGCTCGCGCGGAAGAATCAGCGTTACTGAGCAGTACTACACTAGTTTCTTTCTTTCCTTTTTCGTGAAGCATCTTGTATTAACAGATTTTGCAAGGAAGTTACATACGCATTGCAAAGCGTCATCATGCAGCGTTTGCGCCCGTCGGTCTGTCGCAAAGGTACGGGTTTGTGACAGAGTGGTGAAAAGGAGTGGTTCTTACAGCAGGTGATAACCTCTTAGATGGTTTTCCATTTATTGGCGGTTTCCATCTGGGGCCAAATCTGAACCCAGCTGTTCGCCATCGGCGAGGGTGCCTTCGATAAGTACCCGACACTATAGGACTGACTTGTGCGAACAGTTTCAGCGTACAAACTTGTTTTGTAAATAAATGCACGGGTCCTAATATTTCATATTTGGCAATATTCGGCTAAGTTCGCCGCATTTCCACTCACCGATGTTTGAGATCAATTTCCGCTTGTTTGCTGCCTCGTCGAAGCTTACGGTTACCCAGCTATCGCCCGAGTTCGCAGTGTTAAGAACTGTTGGGATTTTACACCCCAAAACCATGATTATGGGGGACGCCGTAGCGGAGGGCTCCGAAATTTCGACCAGCTGGTGTTCTTTAACGTGCACCTAAATCTAAGTATACACGGGGCTCTAGCGTTTCGTCTCCATCGAAACGCGGCCGCCGAAGCCGGGATTCGATCCCGCGACCTTCGGATCAGCAGTCGAGCACCGTAACCACTAGGCCACCATGGCGGGTGAGTGCGCGATGTTAGCGGCGCTTCGAAAAGTGCAGCTACTTTGTATGAAACAACTTGATTCAGAAAAGGAGCTCTAATGGAAGCGTTATTTACCCCGTTTGTTTCCCTCTAACATACGGGCGAGTTCCGTTGTGTCGCGACGATGGCGGGCCGACTGATTTGCTTCTCTCTTTTAGTGATGATGCGCGCAAATGAGATGGTGCTCGCGTCGTGCGTTGCATTGCTTCTTCTCGTGTCGGGCTGCAGCTCGCAACATTGTTTCGCGAAGCATCGAGAGGTGCGGTAATGGAAGCCGCCGCAGCGGCTCGGCTTCAGTGGCCAGCTCGTCGACTCGTTTTCGCCCCTCTTTCCCTCTTTGTTCGCGCCGGCCGGTTTCGCGGAAAAGAGTGCCGTCCGCGCTTCTCGGCGCTGCCTGTCGACGTAGCCTCGTAGCCGAGAGCCCAACCTGCATCCGTGATGGCGACTAGATAGATGCATGTACAGTACAGTCCGATCTATGAACTTTGATAGGTCGAAATGAAAATGAAGTAGGCCGAATATGAAACGAGAGGCCGGTTCCCCGAAAAAAAAAAAGCGTGTGGGAACACCTTTCCCAAAATCAGGATTTCCCTGCGTTATTACCTTTCGCACAGTATGAACCAACTAGCCCAACAACGTGTTTTATTTATCCCTGGAAGACACGCTTCAGCCTCCCAAGAGAATTGCGCGTATCACTTAGAGCGACGTATTTTTCGCTGCCTTACATGTATGGACAAACGCTCAGCGATCGCAAATGTGGTCAGGACAGGAACTGCGACGAAAAAGCGCCGTTACGTGAGCGAAGGCCTATACGAACAGTTTTGCTTAAAAGTATACCGTAATTTGTAAAGTCGCCTTATCGGACGTCTACTCTAAATAAAAATAAAGGGGGGGGGGAATTAGTGAGGTCACTCTTGATCAAGTCTCTTCACTAATTTGTCGGATGTCCATGACTCCACTCTGCACAGGAAATTTATCATTTGGAAGCGGGCTGTCAGGAGCATATATCGCCGTGCGGTTTTATTGGCATTTGAATCATTATAGCACTCTCCAACGCGGTTTCTTGACGTGTGCTCGGCCTTCTGCTTCTGAATGCAAGGTTGTGGGTTCGAGTCCCGACTGAGGCGGCCGCGTGACGACGGGGGCGAAATGCTCGTGTACAGTCGGTGAGAACTGTAGTTGAGAAGTCGAGAACTGTAGCCGGACTGTACCGCATCTTTTAAGGGGGCAAATTTTGCTTTGGGACATTAAGACTCATCCAGTTGATCGATTTTAAAGCGCTTTTTAAAGTGCATGCAGCTCTAAAAACTAAAGCTCTTCCGCATTCCAAACAGCGCTGGCTTCAAAGGTGCTTTTAGAAAAGAAACCATATCCCTTAGATGCACTGAGCAAATTTGTCACATTGCTTCATATTTCTAAGTATATTCAGCATTGAAGCCAGTATAGTTCGAAAGGCCAGCGACTTCCTTTGCAACTTATGTATGCAATCGCGTTGAATATGAGCTGAAGTGAGGTGCACGTGGTCGACTGAGGGGCTCCAAGATTGAACGACGCGTACGAATATTTGGAGAGCTAAACATCGTTTCAAGTGCTGTTGTTTATTGAACCAAATTTTAGTATGTTAGCACTATCGCGCTAACATACTAAAAGTGAGCGCCTTAGACCACGGACACATGATTGCAGCTCATATCGAGCGCGGCTGTATATTATGGCACATACCAGTGGGATTTAAATGAGTCAACTTTTCGGCTGATCTGTCATTAAGCTTGCACAGCGGTTCAGCTGCTGAGCAAGATAGATCTGTGGAATAGAGCGAAGTATAATAAATGGAAATACGCAAAAAAAAAAGACAGTGAGAAAGCAAACTGCCTATCGGTTGTAATGCGTGCCTCGAAGCTAGCACATGAACAATGAACATGTTCCCATCTTATCTGTATATACATCATGTTCGCAGCAGAACTCGCATCACTCGTGGGATCGCGCATCCTCTGTTAGGCATAAACTTCTCATTAGCATTCAAGCACTGATAGCACTTATACTCCTACTTCATGTACGTATATTCGCGATGCGTCATGTGGATCACGTTTTTCTCCATATAAAGTATGGACGACACGCTGCAGACGTTATATCGAATTGAATACCAATGAGCTGTTTTCTTTAAACTTATAGCGCCGAAGAAACAGAAAGACGGAGACATACGGTGATTACACGGCTCGCTTTGAAAATCGTCCAAGGGAACGTCTTTCAGTGACACGATGTCTGAATAAAGACCACTCGCGTGTTCTTTGAATAAGCGTGCAATTATTTTATAGCACATACCCCTAATCTTCTGTGTCCGCGTATACCTATATGTGACTGTGAGCGTTGCGGGAGTGCTAACTTAAAAATAAATGCAGCTAAAGTGGCTAACTTAGAACCATGGAACAAACTGCAGTAGTGAAAGTTTAATCGAATAATATGCTGCCATGCACGGTGAAATAAATGCTGTACAGGAGACATGTTAGGATATCGAACTATAGCTAGCCATGGACGCCTTTATGGTGATCACCTGTGCTGTATCTGTAGGCCTCTTGCGGCGGCAAGAGGTAATGCTCACAAGCGTTAGTCGTCTGAGGAAGCTTCTTTTTGAAAATTATTTTTCCTGTCCGAGGAGACCCGAAATTTCCCAACATACGATATCGCCCCCCCCCCCCTCTGTATTTCTCTTTTCACCTTCCATTCCTTTATTTCATTATATTAAACAACAAATTACATAAAATTTCCAAGTCGCCGTGTGTGACTCTGACGCGATTCTCAGACTGTGTTCATAGTAAAAGCCGGCTCAATCCTCCGATAGGAATAAAGAACGCACCAAGCCTGGTCTTCTGTACTTCTGATTGGATTTCATTTTTTAATGGTCGTATGAAAATACTGAAGGGAGGAGAATGCCATGCATGGTTGACAAAACCGAAAGCGACGTCGTGTTCTTGCGTCGCGTGCCATGAAAGAGTGGCTTGCGCTGGCGTAGTATGAAAACAGAGACGGCAAAATTACGACTATAGTATTATCGAGGAGAGGTGTTTCAGGCTAAATTGAAATTATCCAGATGCGGGACAGACTTGTACCAGGTACTTCAAAAATGTATTAATTAGCAACCGAGTATTTCACAGAAAGCGTACTTGAGTAGAGTACAAAATGCTGAATTCAGGATATAGTATATCTGAGTCTAGAGTACGAAATATTTTGACAAGGTGTTTCGTTAGGTACTCCCAAGGTACATTTTCTCGTGAAATTAGAAAATAAGTACAGCGAAACGGTCTGTACTGCCACAAAGCTTTGTTGGCCGGCAAGATGAGATGTTTCCAGAAGTGCTCATCCCAGAACTTGCCTCTGCTTTTTTATTTTCTTGAAAACATGACTTGGCATTTCTTTAAAAAAAAAAAAAAAAAACTCCACGGAGAATCTCCTTTGGGAGTTGTCTAAGAGATGCGTAAGTGTAGAGTGTATTGTAGGAAACTCCATGCTTGCGGCATTCCCTGGAACGTTGCTGGCGCGTGCGGCATCGACTTGACGTTTTTCCATGCGTTCGTCAGCGTCTGGAACGGCCCCACGGAAGGCGCATCTCGCGACCGCCGAAACGCGTATTTGGCATTAAATTTTCTCGAAGTCGAAGTTTTCCATGTCGGCCTTATATTTAGAGTCTCGAAACATTCCAGGAAAGCCTTCATGGAAAGTGTTCTCATTTTTGATTTGTAGCGCCGCTACAGCGCAGTTATATGGTTCAGATATGTTCGCATTGTGCAAGCGTGGGTGTTTAGCCCAGTGGGTATAAGACACTCAACTTCGGGAAGAGGTTGGAAACGCAGCACCGCCTAGGAAACTTTTGTTTTACACACTTGTTTCATCATAGCGATTCGTCTTACATGACAGGTTTCTGGTTGAGTCGGAATAGAAATGCTTATACATTGAAAGGGTGCTCCACGGATGTGAGAAGGGACCGCAGAAAAGGTTCGTGAAGGATGGGGTATTTTAAGACAGCTGTGAGTTCCCTTGTCGCCGAAACTCTTTTGTCTTCGACAGGCGCTGGTTCTGTGGAGAAGAGTAAGGTTATCCAGCTCTGCTGCAAATCGCACTCTTCTTTCGTTGTCTCGCTGTGCATACTTTGTGTAGATGCGTTGAACATGTGTGTGTGTGTGTGTGTGTGTGTGTGTGTGTGTGTGTGTGTGTGTGTGTGTGTGTGTGTGTGTGTGTGTGTGTGTGTGTGTGTGTGTGTGTGTGTGTGTGTGTGTGTGTGTGTGTGTGTGTGTGTGTGTGTGTGTGTGTGTCGAGGATCCAGTTTATTTCGTGTGTGAGCGCAGGAGTCGCTTTAAATGTCGCACCGCCATGCCATTCGTTTGACCAGGACGTGTAAGGTAGCACGACGGGCCTTGTCCTAAGTTTGTGTGCACGCAAGCTTGGGAGTTCGAGCGTACGCAAGCTTAGAGCCTGCTTGCGTCGAACAAAGGAATTGTGCCTTTCGTGTTCTTGTGAGTTATAGTTTTGCGCTCTGTTGCCATGGGATTGAATTTTACTTCCAAGTATTTAAAATACTGAGTGCAAGATGCTCTGAAATGTATTTAAGTTACAGCAAAAATACTCCTCTCGCAGTAATTTCCAAAATATCAAAATAGCTTTAGAGAAATTGTCTTTCCCAGCGGCCTTGGAACCCGAACTCCTTTTGTTCGCCTGTTACATTCCTCCGTTCGCGATAGTTTGTACGCCTGATCGGTGGCGTCCCTTCCGAGTCCCCTGTCTCTAAGACGCCCCGATTGTCTTTGGTTTCTATGAACCTATAGTTGGCTCATCGCTATATTTCTGTACTGCGCACAGATCACCATGTACGCACCCGCATTTTACGTCACCGAGCACGTAAATAGCATCCTTCCTTGTCATCAATAAGGGACCCTTAGTTTCCCAGGAATGTAAATTATACCTTCTTTTCACTTTGTGCTTATGCGACCAAGCAGCTTGCCTCTTTATCATCGGTAAGGGGCCCTTCGTTTCCCATGGATGTCAGTTATATGTTTATCTTCTTTTCACTTTGTGCTTATGCGAGTGCTCGTATTTATTTTGAGCACGATACAAAGCAGTACAGCTAAACGCGCCGGTACGCCCTCGTACCTTTTGTATCGCAGGTTACGTGTCAAGACCTTACGTCTCGGCGCACTTATGCAAATCAAATTACACAAGGCGACACGCGTAGGAGTTGGCCATATCTTGGGTGTGTTGGCAAAGGCGCGTGCAGCGCTATTCTATAACAGCCTCGCTTCTACGTGTCGCGGATGAAGCCCCTTGGATAGCTGCGGCATAGCGGACGGAGCTCGTTGTCGCTGCACGGGACGCGCCAAGGACCGAATGAGAGCGGGATCGAATCTTCCGTCAGGCGGACTTTTATAAGTCGTAGGAATTGGGGCGACCAGGTTTGTTGTGGTCTTTGTCTCTCCCTCCACATTTATTCGGTGAGGCTTTTCAAACATATTTGCTGTACACATGTGGTCCATGTTTGCTGGCGCATTTGTCGCAATTAGCCACGGTGTCGTCATCTGGTACTGTGCCCGGTGCAAATGGGGGTGCCGTGTGCGTCTTTGTTCCGCATTGAATCAAGGGCGCTCGACTCGCAATTGGCACACGCATGCACACACAACGGTGACCATGCGACGTCCGTTTCGTACTCACCATAACCGTGACCAAGGGTTTTGAGACGATCGGTATGCGCGGTTTCACCATATCAGTGACGCCTCGAAAGCCACGGACCACGAGAGCGTGGGAACAGGGCGAATTCACTTTCTTACATGAATAGATTAGTCATTCTGATTGTGTGACGTGGCACGGACTAGGAGCCTATGAGGGAACCGTGTCGTACGTGCAGGTTCCTTGCGCTCAAGATTTTTACGGTTGTCAGTGGCGCCAGAACAAATGACCTAGCAGACGGTGGAAGGAAAATTGTAACGATATGATATGGACGCGTTTACGGTCTAAATAAGAAGCGACGAAGGATTGTGGCATCTGCAGTGCCATATTACTTTCTTCGCTTCCCTAGTGGCCGTAGTCGGCGATGGCTGGCGTGAGCCGCGTGACAAACGAAAGCGTCGCAGCGCCATCTTGCCGGTGCAAGGTGCCGCTATAGCTATAGGCTCCTTAGTATGAACCAAAACACGCAAGTTTTCGGAAGGGTGTCCTCTTGTACGTCCCCACGTGAGCTATCCAGGGTGGTTTTTTTTTTAGACAATACAGATTTTTTATAAAAATTCTATGACAGTAAGCCTCTTGCCGTTTTCGCACATGAACGCTATGTCGAGGCGGAAAATCTTTGGCGCAGTTAAAATGACACTGTCGCCACTAATTAACAAACATTCGTTAATTAACTTTTAATTATTGGCTTGAGGGCAGGTGTTTATATCAGAAAGTTGTAGTGCGTGCCAATTTATGGCACACCCATTTTTTAAAAACCACGAAAGTTGCACGTAGTTCGAGATATTCATAATCGAATTTCAAGGGTCAAATCGAAAGTGATCGCGCCCGGCGCGCACAAAGTGCTGCGGAACACCGGGACGACACGTGACAGGGAAGTGACGAAATTCTAATGAAGGCGCGCAGAAGCAGAATCTGGCCAGAAAAATCGGCAAGTAGACAGCTTAATGTTTGTGTGCGATGGGTGGTGCTTATGTGATTCTTTCTTATATACGCTTCTCTGCTCGACACTGCTCAGCAGTGGACACTGCTCGAGCTCCGTGTCCACTGCCTTCATTACACTTAAACTATAAAGAGGCGCGAATAACTATTTCGCGTGTCTGCAAGAAGCGCCGAAGTGGCAGCTCCTGAGTTTTATGCTTACAAGACAAAGAAAAGGTTGATATCGCGGTTTTCTTGCGCACAGTTCGAAAAAAATCGGATAAGCGCCAAACGCTACGCGCGAAAATAAGGCGATGCGCGGGCACAAGTGAGATGACTTGCAGCTTTTCGCGAACACATACGCCCGCGGCGCGCCTTCATTTCAAATTTCTTCGCTCCCATTAGACGGGTAGCTCGTCTGACGTAGCTGAATGGTCGCGCTTCATGCGCGATCAGTTTCGATTTCGCCCTTGACATTCGATGATGAATATCTCGAACTACGTGCAACTTTCGTGATTTTTTAAAAATGCGTGTGCCATAACTTGGCACGCACTGCAACTTTCTAATATAAACACCTGCTCTGAAAATAATTTAAAAAGTTAATTAACGAGTTTTTGTTAATTAAATTTGGTAACAGTGTCATTTTAACTGCGGAGAAGTGTTTTCGCCTCGACGTGGAGTGTGTGTGCGAAAACGACAAGAGCCTTACTGCCATAGGGTTTTTATAAAAAATCTGTATTGTCCATCGCTGTTCGTCTGCCACGCACCCCAACTCGTGAGCACACTTGACCGTCTGCGCGAGTGCTTTTTTTTTTTCTTTTTTATTCGAAAGACTGCCCTTAGGCATAACATATTTACGTGATTATCACGTTGAACGTTTCACGTTCCGTTTCGGTCACGTCACCGACGCATAATGACTACCCTAGGCGTCCTGTTCGTGTCATGCTCGAACCAGAATGCAAATGTGTGATATTGTAGGGCACTTCGAAGGTAACACCGGCCGCGGCGTGTGAATTGCAGTCACATGTATACACAATCGCGATGCGGTTTCCGCCGACTCTGCACTTCGACGCGGCGACCGTCGAGTATGTGGTCGGCGCGCGCTTTGCCGCGTGTCTGAAAGTGAGCGTTCCGTTTCGCGCGCTCTGCACGCGCTCAGCTGTTGTGGCGGTGGGGAGATACGAGAGAAATGGCCGGTGACGTATGCGCACGCGCGCTGTGTGCCAACGCGCGTTTCGCCAGATGACGTCGCGGCCGCGATTTCTCCGCGCGGTTCTGCTTTTTTTGTTTCTTTCTTTTTGGGTAACATTCGTCGGTCTGACGCCGTGTGCCGCCGCGCAGCCAAGGAGCTGTAGGGGGAGGTCGACACGCGAAGGCCACCGCGCGTCGATCGCCTTTCGCGGGAAAACGACCGGCGCGGCGGCTGTGACGTGGGCGCCCCGTTTCGAACACGTAACACCGTGACGGCATGACCCCCCTCCACGGCCTCCTGCGGCCGTTTCTGCTTCGCGCTGTCCGGCATTGACAGGCGGCTCGTTGAGGGGAAGGGGCAGCCACTGGAAAGCGCCGGGACCTTTTTGATTTCGAGTTGTCGCATTCAAATGCCGCGGTTCATGTGCGTTAAGGTGGACAGCGTCGTGAGGCCAAGATGTCGCGACGACGCAGGGATCTGTGGCTTTGTGGCGCAGTTACATGCCTCGCAATACACCTTCTGTGGCATCCTGTCATGGGAAGGAATCCGTAACCGACATCTTTTTCGTTATCCCGACTAAGAAAAGAAAAAAAGTTCACTTCCTGAGTTTGAAAAAGCGGTTCATTTCCGCATATATGCCAAACGGAAAGCTTTGACTAACTCCCGCCTCCCCAAACATGTTGTTGCGGTGAGGGCAAATTCGCCGCTGCTATAAGCTCGAGGGCGGGGGTTCGATTTCCGGCCGCATTGCGATGGGGGCGATATCCAAAGTGCACCCGTGGGCTTAGATTTAGGTGCACGTTAAATAACTCTAGGTAGACGAAATTCATCCATAGTCCTCCTTTACGGCTCGGCTCATAATATTGTTGTTTCGGCACGTAAAAGTCCAGCAATTATTATTATCAGGTATTCTCCTAACGCACCCATAGACTACCAACGTCCGCTGCCACCTACGGCGGAGTGTGAAAACCTGGCCATGTCGCTCGTTCGTAAGCCGCAGTACGACTTCTTCAAGGTCTATGTGATTACTTAGCCTGCACGCGCGCACGAACCGAGTGTGCGAGCCCTGAGTCACCGAACCTTCGGCGTAATAAAAGCGTCCGCTTGAGAGCGACGTATGTGGAACTTGGCTTGCTGTGGTGTTGATTCCGAAACAAGTGCTTGCTTTAGTTTACTGTTCTCGAGCTGTAGCTGGTTTACAAGGGGGCGCCGGGCACATAGCGCTCCGCACTATCGCTGTCGTCTCGGTCGGCACACTGCTTACGACGGATCGTGGCACAGTAAGTGGACATTTTTCGCAGCCTGTTTCGTGTTTTCCACGTCCTTTGGCTTGCGGTCAGTTTTGCTACGTATACGCCTCGAAGGTGAGCGGCGCTCAATCTCCGGAAACTTTCGTGCGCACGCATCAGTCTGTTGCGGCGCGCCCGTACGGCCCTTGTAAAAAGCTGCGCAGCGAGGTTTTGCCGCGTTTCCAAGGGGGTCTCCCCGAGGGCCTCGCATGGCGTCACCTTGCCTGGCTAGATCTACCGTCCGTTTTAGCCTTGGGAAGAACTGCCGAGGAGGACGCTGTGGGTGATATACGCGGGGAGGAGGGTTCGCGCGATCCCGATAACGTTTTGAAACACATGTGTGCCGGAGCGTTTCTTCACAATGCGCGCGCTGCAGGCCGCGCTTAGTCCTTGGGCGGCTCTCATTGTGCGCGCGCGCTCCAAACCCCCAGCGCAACGGCGCCGCGTGTGTAAACACTCGGGCCAGCCGCGCCTCGGTCGCTCGTGGAGAATCCGACGGTTTCGCAGCAGCCCTTTGTTGCCGCTTCCAGTCGCGTCGACAAACATAGCTTCACACACGCGTGGAACCCGTCCTTCAACAGCTTGAGTACCATTCTTTTTGCCTCGCCTTGAGGTCTTCGCGTAGTGTGCAGCAACAATACCAACAGAGAAAAACGTTGTCTCGCGGTTAGTCGCACATCTACTACATTGCCCGTGCCTGTGGTCTCGATATTACGCCGCAACGTATTGGCCGCAACACACGCATGCTCAGGTGTCCCGCTTTTATGGGGTTCACATTCCTTTGTGTGAGATAACAGTTGCCGCGTTTGGATCCAGGAGTGGTGTGATTTTCGAGTGGCCTGTGGTATGTAGCTCACCGCTGAAGAGGTAGCACGGAAATTCAGACTAGTCTATTTAATATGGAGGTTCGTTACGCGACAGCAGGCTATAGTGCACGCTGGACAGATGGCGGTCATCAGGGCAGCTGTATTCACAAGGACCTTATTGTACAAGCTTCAGAAGCGGTTTGAGGTGGCCTCTAAAAATAAACGATTAGGTCGTCACGTCGAAAAGCGTGCTCACATCCTCCCATCAGCGAAGAAATTTTTAGGCGTGTGCGTATAGTGAGTTACACCGCAGCCCCCCTCGCTCCCACGGTGTCCGAAGGAAGACGAGCTTTCGCAGTGGGCGCAAGAATTAAAATCAAGCGATGACGTGCTTCTCACTACGGCCTGCCTTTGGTGCCCGGCTTTTGGGGGGGTAGGCAGTTCTTGTAATGCAACATCAGGGGGCCCTTGGACGCCATTATACTTGAAAAATTCGGCAGATCCCACGCGTTGTGGGAATCGGTTTCATGCGAGCACTTTTATGCTGTATTTTATGGCTTTGAGCCCAGCGTTACGAGGTGGATCGACGTGTTTTTGTAAGTGTAGTAGCTGTGTGCACATCGTGGGCTTACCAAGCACGTAGATAACACTGGCGTTTAATGGGTAACCGCTTATGGTGCGACGTAACGTCAGCCCTCACGTTAGAGTACATATGTCAGTATTATCGAAACTAAGTGCACTTTATGGTGCAATCATAAGAATATCATACGTAACTTTCGTTAATATATTCCTCCGGGATCGAGCAATGCTTTAGTATAGCTTGCTGAATCATAGGAATACAAATGTAATATTTATTAGACTGCTATACAAGCGGAACCAACACTGGAACCGCAGGCGTTAATCTGATATGACGCCTGAATCGTAGGATTACATATGTAGTGTTTATTGCTTTGTTTTAAAATTAGATAGCCAGCACCACAATTGACGTTGCACCCCCCCCTTGCGTCCGCCCCGTGCACACGCCTATGCTCGAATGCAACGTTTATTATACCCACCGTCGTGCATTAGCGGCTGTGGCGCTGCACTGCTAAGCACGAAGTTGTCGGATCAAAATATTTATCATGTTTCGTATACAAGCTCACTGTATGTATTTTGTTTGGCCCAGCTGACTCACATTCTGTACCTGGCTTCATATGTCATCGTGTCAGCCTGTGCTGAAGGAAGCAGCGCTTAAAGAAAGAAGAAAAAAGAAAAACGACCGCGAGAGGAGACAAACTGTGCCGTGTTTCTCTCTTGTCGTCGTCATCCCACTTTTGAGCGGTTTCCTTCAAGTTCATACTGTACCAACAATCCAGGCCCGTAGTCAAGAATTTTTTTCGGAGGGGGGGGGGGGGCACTCGCTGAAGGCCTCGACTTTTTTGTAAAAACACCCCCCTCCACCAGAATTTCGGGGGGGGGGGGGGTGCCCGGCCCCTTGCCTCCCCCGGCTACGGGCCTGCGACAATCCCTATATTCAACACGCGTGCTCTGACTTTAGTGCATAGTTATAGTATGACTGGACTGTGCGTTCGGTTTTCATTCTCATGTCAGTTTTTTTTTTAAATTATGGGCAATGTGTAACCTAAGACAGGTTTGAGTGTGAGTTTGCGACTTTTTTTTCAGGTCTGTTGCCTTCATTATTTAAA
The DNA here is from genome assembly GCF_013339695.2 of Rhipicephalus sanguineus. Classification (NCBI taxonomy): domain Eukaryota; kingdom Metazoa; phylum Arthropoda; class Arachnida; order Ixodida; family Ixodidae; genus Rhipicephalus; species Rhipicephalus sanguineus. The sequence goes on along the minus strand of NC_051176.1, from coordinate 293,442,262 downwards.
TTCCTGTGTGCAAAGGAACAACCCGCGGCCAGATCGTATAAAGGTGCTGTTCAGGCGCAGCATGCGCTCGTCCCCCTAAACCGCAGCTCTTCATCTGTTAGTGATACACGAACGTGTTCGAAAATACACGAGCGAATCGCTGCATGCGCTCTTTGGCAAGTAAAAACAACTCACATGTGAGCTTTTGTCTGTCGCATTTTCATACAGTCAGCACGTTCGTACAACACCTGTAAGATAGGTGGCCGGAGTATACGTTTGCGCTGCAGCGCCTGCTTTAGGCCGATACGCAGTGCGCCACTCGGAAGTGCACAGGGATGCACGCGGCTGCCGCGATTGTTCCTATCGACGTTAATGGTTGCTGTGTTGCTAGATAGTGCATTGATGTGGCGGCCACACAGCGCCCCTCTCTGTCGCTGACAGATTGCACCTGCGGCTCGCATGTGCCCTCCGTCAGTCGAGCGAGGCGCTCGCCCCGTTTGTTGGCTCAGTGCATGGTCGGGGTTCGCCTCCCTCCCAGAGTGCCCGGAAGTGCGTGTCGGGTTTACGCGAAGGGTCGTAGAACCCGACCGGTACAGCACTGCTTGCTCGTCAGCCGCGGCAAAATGAAAGCTGGCAACTGTGTATTCTGCTTCCGCGTCTAATTTTGCCTCCGCGATTTCTACGGTGTTGCGGAGGGCGTTATCCTTCGTAAGCACCGAGGGTTTAATTTCTCCTGGAAGCAAATACACTGATCTGGTCTGTATATCAGAAAGTGGAGATGTTGACACGGACACCGCCGTTTTCGCCTTAATAAATGGCTGAGACTGCATTGCGCCGTGGAAATTAGTTTTCCCAGCTGGCGGGGGGAACACGTGGGGCATCGAACTGCGCAGCCGAAGCGTGACGTAGTGCTCTTTTTCGCAGGAGATCCGGCAGCTGGCTTCCCCGGGCGGCGCTCTGCTGGCGGCGGGCGGCGGCGCTTCGACGGCGGGCGGAGAGGCGGCGGCGTCGCCGTTCGGACGCCGCAGCCCGGCCTCCGAGCCGCTGTTGCTCGAGCCACCGGCGAGCATGTCGGCGCCCGCGGGAGCAGGCTACGCAGCGGCGCCCATGGTGCACAGGGCCTCGCCCGGGGGCTACGACCTGCGGGGACACCGTCGTGCGGCTCCGCCTCCTCCGCCAGGTGCGTGCTCTCTACGCTTCGTCGCCCTCGCGCAGTCAGCTGGTTGGTGTGGTTGCATGGTGCGCGCCACCTTTTCGGGTTGACGCTGCTTGCCGCTCGCTTCGGCAGGTTTCTTTCTTTCTGAGGGACTTCCCGGTTTTCATACCACTTTTTACCCCGCCATTCAAAGGTGGAAACTTACAATGGCCGAGTTGACAAGTTCCGGCTTCACACTAAGCAGGCCAGCCCTGGCGCTGCATAACTATAGCGAGGCCGTTTAAAAACGACAGTTTGGCCGTGATTGTATTTTTTGCCAACCACTGATTACGCTTGATTGTACGAAAGAGCAGTGCTTCGTCTGTCTGTCCCCAGTACTTGCATGAAGTGTAGTTCTGTTATGCCTAACCCAATATAACGGGGCGTCCATATCTTTGCGGAAGTCCGGAGTACTTGAAAGGCGGACTTTCCTAAACTGCGTTATTTTACGGCCTCATTGCTTGTCTTGATTCTGGAAGTGAGCTTTCTCGGGCGCGGTCGGTGTGTGTGTGTGTGTGTGAGCGGGAGCCGCCTGCACGACGGTGCTGTATCGCTCCTTCGTGCGCTTCCACCGAATAATCAGCAAACATTCCCGAGATTGCGACTTACGTTTTGCGAGAATTGGATTGCTGTGTGAACATAGTATGCGAGCCGCACAGCATGCTTGCTTCGCCTTCCCAGAAATATGCGCAAGCTTGGTTATCTTGCCTACGTATTTTGTATACGGGCTGCGAATCGTGTGCGGCGAACAGCTTTCCTATTTCTCTTGAATGACTAAAACAAGGATTCGGGGCCTATTGGTGTTACGAACTGCTTTCTTCCATGCTATGCGGCGTAAACTATAGCGCCCGTGTCAGCCAATCAGCAACGAGAGCCGGCTGCGTGTTAAATTCAGGCGAAGAGGTCGACCAGTGCGTGCTACCAATCCCTCTGTCACAGGCGTCGCGCGGATCCGAGGCTGACACGGCCTTGGCTGGCCTGGAGGAGCGGGCGCACGCCTTGGCAGCAAGTTCGAGCATAGACTTGTCTTCGGTGATCTTGTGGTTTCTCGAACTCCTTGGCGATTCATGATAGGCGTCGCATCGAGTACCTGCCAAACGACCCGTGTTTCGGCCTTGTAGGCTGTCATATTCTGAATGTTATGCTCCGTTTGAAGCGCTCTCAGACAAATTTGAAACAAGGCGTGCAATCTACGGGCTTCGTGAAGTCTTCGAAGATAGCAGAGTCTTCGAATATATGATGAGTGAAATGACAGGCACTCTGAGGCAGAACTCTCGTCTCCAGTGTATGGCTGCGCTGAAGTACTGAAGTTCATGGACAATTGTAAATACAACGGAAGTATACACAAAAAGCTGTAGAGGCAGAACTCGGGCCGCGCACATGATTCTCTTGACCACGTAAAAGCTGTAACCAACAGGCGTCAGTGACCCTAATGATGTCGATGCCGCTGTGACGACGTGCGCGATGCATTTTGTATATAGACACGAGTCCGTTCACGCGACTCTTCGGCGCGTTCCTTCGTCGTTTGGGGTACGTGCAGGTTTGATCACGGATTTATAGCTACCTACCATAAGCTAAAAGCACGAGGAAAAAATTCCCCCCCCCCCCTCCCATTCTTATGAAGGAATAGCGGCCGTGTTGTCCTCGCCATCCGCCCGCTGACCTACATCGAAACGTTTCAAAATTTGGTCTCTTGGCGACTGCAGGCGCACACGCGCAAAAAAACCCCTTTGAGTTGCCGGTAGTGTGAGCTTGGTTCCAAAAGCACGGCCATTAGCCTGCACGCGCGAAGGTCACTCACGTTGGCCGGTGTAGCGTTTCCTGCGGCGCCGGTCACGAAGGGCGGCTTGGGCCACTGTGCCGGGGGAACTGCCGCGCACGCAGCTCCGCCGCGTGTGGGTCAAGGCTCGCAGGAAATACGGTCCGTAGGCCCCGCTGCAGGCCTTGCATAGACCAGCCTGCGCGAGAGGTCGGCAGCGAGCGGTGAGCCCGATAGCTGGCATGGTTCAGTTTGGCTGGGAACACGAGAATGGTGCGCTTTCTGGGATGAGGCGCCGCTCTCTGTCTCGTGAGCGAGGGTATATAGCTGCCTGAAAGGGTCCAACACTTTTGTGCATTTCAATTGGTATGTCTCGCGATCAGGTGTCCCAATAGGGCCCGAACGTATCCCTTGCGGCTCTCATGGGAGCCTTGTCACGCAAATGTGCGCCGTATCTCAGTGAAGGCGGTAAATGAGGTCCCAACGAGTGTTTATACATGCCGTATACTATATCACCTTTGAAAACGAAGGGCGTTTCCGCAACCCTTCTTGCGGGACTCTCTGCTTCTTCCATATTTAACCTAACTCTGAAACCCCCCGTGCACGTGAAGCCCATAGAATGCACTTTTTTATGCAGTTAAACGTTTTAAACTTCGGTTTAAGTATGCAACAAGTTCACGCAAGAAGAGGTATCTCGCTGTTCTTTCATATGACGAAGACGTCCGTTGAGACTGCGTGTCACAGCACCTTGTGGGCACACAGGCGACTTGTCACCAGATATATACGGAACAAGGCTCGGCTGCGGATTTTGTCGCCAGCGTGTCAGCTATCACGCGGAGAGGAAGAACGGCGTCCGAAAAAGCGATATTATTTCAAGTGCACTTCGAACGCGACGCACGCGAGACGACACCGCGGAATACGTGAGCGCCTGTGCGCCGTCGCTGCGCTTGTATCGTCGTGGACGCACTTGTCGGTGGACGGAGCTTCGTCGCGGCGTTGGGGTGTGGCAGCACGTGAGTGTCGTTGTCTTTGAACTACCCAAATCAGTCAGTTTTACGAACGCAATTACTTGATTCCCTGGGACACATATTCGTAATAAGGGCAAAA